>NC_044496.1:50069135-50081635 GCF_902362185.1 Chanos chanos
CGCACAGATAGACAAGACTGGGGAAGACTTCTTAGGGCGTGGAAGTAGCGCTGTGTTTACAAAATAAGGCAATGATCAGTCATCACTTTAAAATGTTGGGGATCTACCTAATTAGCGATAACAACGCGACCTCCTTTTAAGGTATCTCAGTGGCGACTGACGAAGGTCAAAGGTGCATCAGCTCTGACCCCCAGTGACTGCGACTGCCCAATAACAAACAGGATGTGTCAATGAGGAAACATTTCATGTGTTCGTGTGTTCTGTGATATCACGTGTCCTGTGTGTATTTGTGTGTGTGTGTGCGTCTATGTGTGTGTGGAGAGAGAGAGAGAGAGTGTGAGAGACTTGGTGGGGGGGGGGGGGGGGTTTGGAAAGGTTTGTTGTTGTGGGTGGAAATGGATAGATGGTTGGTGAAGGGGTAATATAGAAGATGGGGGCAGGGAGTTTATATTGGAGGTCTGGAAACAGTTAAAGTCAGATCACAGGACTGCATGCAAAACCAGGGTGGGAAAACAAGAGAGGGCGGAAGAACAGAACCAAGGGAGGTGGAGGAGGACACGCAGGAGGTGGAGGAATCCTTCGAGGAGGTCAGTGGAAAAATCGTGAAATATAAAGCCATTGGGAAATGCTCTAAATGCTTTAAAGATATTTCGCCATTAACACCATAATTTAGAGACATACACTACGGATATGAATAGAACGAAAGATATAGTGAACATAACCAAACATACTGTCCTTAAACACTAACACGACAGAATAAACAGTATGCATCTACATTCCGCTCTATGTGTTTCTTATGCTCCTGTTATGACTATGGTGAAAGTTTTCTAACACGCTCAACAGGACATGAACAGAAGTCCAGTGCAGAATGGCAACAAGGCCTGCTAAGCCAAGCAAAGAAAATATTGTCTTAAGATTTCTGAACTGACGTAGAGTAACTATGCTCTTAATACCAAAAGGACAAACTTTATGAAACCACAAACTCAACCCAACAATGAGGGTGGAGATTGAGGTCTGTGCATGTACATGTGCGTGTGCATGAGTGTGTGTGTGTGTGTGTGTGTGTAGTTAGGATGGTTGGGTTGGGGTGGACTAGTGTCATAATTGTTTTGAGGGGGTTGCTAGATTCCCAGAATAAATCCCTGTGACTTTCCCATGGACTTTGATACACTTGGGAACAGCCTGGGAGCCCAGAAGCCTTGAGGTCATGTTTACCCATAAAGCCCCGCTGCAGTATACTCGTCCATGCCTGGAAGCTGTACAGCAATAAAAGAGCAGCCATCATCCCTGTGTCATTAAAAGAAACACTATATCAACCGATACATAACACAGCTAATGAAAGCCATACACAGCATCCCCTTTGAGTTTTCTAATCATGTCCTTCACGTCCTTACAGTTAAATAATAGCATATTTCTACCATGACCAAAAATAGTTGACCGCTTTCATCACAGTGAGACCTTCTAAACAAAACAACATTAGATTAATATTAAATATCGGTATCAAGAGAACTTGGTAACATTCCATACTCATAGAAACCCATACAGAAACTCACATTCCCTTTTATGAAAACCCTCACTCTAGCTGTATAGGGGGCAGCCCCAATATCTTAATGACTGGCTCATTACCTCTCACAGAATGATGCCAGCTAAGCTGAAATGTTGGTGAATAAGTGGGACATATTGAATGTTGTCCTTTAAAAGAACTGCTGTGGGTAAGAGAGGGAGGAGGTGGAAGGGGAGGAGGTGGAGAGAAAATAATGTTTGGGCAGCGTAAATGAATGAGGTGGTATATTCACTGCCAAGCACAGAAGCAATGAAAGGGGTTTTGCAGCTTTGAAAGGCTCCCTTTCAGAAGGAGAAAGTTTCATGCAGAAGACCCAGAGAAGGGAGAAGGAGGGTGAACGGGGGGGGGGGGGGGGGGGGCTTTGGGGGTCTGCGTTTGAGACGGTGGCACAGGGTAGCGGATCGGTGAATAGAATCCCGCGGGCCAGGGATCACGTCCAGGCCCAGACACTGACGTTAAAGTCAGGATGTGGTCTTTTTACATGGTAACTAATCTCTTACTGGTTACTCACGTTATCGGAGCCAAAAAATTACCATAGTTAACCTGCGTCAGAGATACCATTGGCATACTCTCAGCGTGAACGTTTTTAACAATGTCCATTCAAATCAGACAGCAGCAGGGTTAAATATTAAACAATAGCCTAATGGAAAGAGATCGTGACGAGGTTTATAGCGAGGATCGTTGTGCAACGAGGGCAGTTCCAGAATCTCGAATGATCTTTGACCCAGTTCGTTCACACTGATTAGATCACGCCGTCTAGGTCAAAACAAACCACTATCACCACAACAGTTATGCATGTGATCAGCCGTGAATATGTAGATCTACCTGATCATGACCTTCCTAGATTCACGCAATCACCGCTGATTGACATTTTAATGTACATATAAATGGAGATCACTCTTATTCGGGGCCATCACTTTCAAAGAGGGTAGGAGGAATCGCCCAGTCTCTCAAACTGTGTCTGTGTTTGTAAGAGTCTGTATGTGTTTGGCTATTCCCCATTGGTGAGACTGTGGCCTCTACTGTGAGATGTGCCGTACGCAGGCGGATGTTGAAGCGTGTGAGTACGTCTGTATGGTGCTGGGAATCTTATGCCTGTCTGACCCTTCCCAGTGTCTCTGTCTCTCGCCGACACATTCAGATGTGTCACCCTGTGACGCAGGACTCCGCTCTGTCCGTTCCCAAAGGACTGTCCTAAACCCACGCATCATCCAAACTTATTCTGTATGTGTAACTTAAATCCTAAAGCTGTCACGCCGCCTAGCATCTCAGCTGGGATTAGAAATGTATACTGGGTTCTGTTTTAGTCAAACATCTGGCAGCGATGAACCAGATGTGATGAACCAGTATGTGGGAACCAGATTAAGAAAGGAAGATATAAAAAGTTACTTTTGAATCGGGGCTATTTCGTCGCTTTGTTTGTCTTTGTTTGTCGCTGTTTTGAGAGAGTTGTGGAAAAAGAGGAAGAGACATAAAGAAAAAAGAAATGTGCTCAGATCTCTCTCTCTCTCTCTCTCTCTCTCTCTCTGCACACATCTGGAGTGGGGGGGGGGGGTGGAGGGTGGGGGGTGGTCATACAGCACTTCCTGTATTGGGAAACATGGTTCTCTTTCGTGTGGGTGTGCAGGAGAGGTGCTTCATGCAACTAAGACCACTTAACACACACGCACACAACACAATACAAGATAATGCATCTGATATTCCCCTCTGACATTCTGAAACAAGATAATCTTAAACAAACCAGACATTGCCATTTTCAGAGAGTGGTTTTCAAGTGGCTTTTCCGAGCAGAATTGGTTTTGTGGGCACCATTCTGATTCACTTATAGACTTTGATAATTCCAGCACAATGGTAAACAACTCTGATGACAGACTTCTTTGGACTGCCCACAAGCTGGTCCCTGCATAGGTACTCTCAATCCATCGACCTCCACTGATCTACTCTAAGTCAATCACATGGCACATGCAAAAAGAGGATGGTCAAAAACACGACACAGTAATTAATCTGGCCGCAGCCAGAGAGATAAACATCACTAGGGGAAGCTGACAAATGGAACCATATACCCTGTACACACGCACACATGCACACACGCACCCACACACATACATCTGTTCATCCCTTCTTCCTAAAGTTGTTTACCATTTACAGATGACAGAATTAGTTTTAGGGGCCCTTTCTCCCTCTAAAAGTGGAGATTTTGGCATGGTCTGTGGGAACAATGATTCAATGTGTCCTTGTTAAAATAAACTACTCTCTTGTTTCAACTGTCTACATACAGTCCCCTGAGATGAGCCTTTTGCTATCTAGAGACTGGAGAGACTTGAACTCCCATCCTAAACCCTGATGCTCCACACATTAATGTAAGGAACACACTCAGTGAACTTAGACAGACCCTAACACCACACAGCTACCACTGCTCCCAGATCAGATCACTCCTTTGCTTTTGCTTATGGATAACCAACTCAATTTGTCTTCAGCCATAACCCTAACCAAGGCCTTTGTGAATCATTAATCAACTCATTAAATGGCATGTATTTGATGAGAAACTGTTTTTCAGATTGGTATGGCTTTGAACATTGCTAATTTACTGTCACAAATCAATGTGCTAAAATATGGTGCAATTTCTGATTTTGTAATGTTCGAGTTTTATCTCTCTAAAAATGCAATGAGCACAGATTTTGATTATATTCATACTAAATACACACAGCTTCCCTGAGTGAGGAGGAAAAACAACTGTAATACATTCCAGTCATTTTTTTATCAGTGATCTGACAGCATAGGCGTTTGAAAATACTGTGGTCTTTATAATGGTCTTTCCTATGGTTTGCTAAGCATTCTCGATAATGCAGAATAACAGTATCAACACAGCATAGAGTTGGAGACAAAAATACTCTTCTGTTCTTCACTAGCAACAACACCAGCAGCTTATAATTTCCATTTTCAGGAAAAAGTCACTCATCAACATCACAGCGAAAGCATACAGTTATCATCACAGGCGTACATAAATCAAAGTCTTAAAGATCTGGTAGCACGGGGTTTTATATCAAGTCAGAAACATTGGATCATCCTGACAAAGCGTACCACAAAACCCATTTCTCGACATCTGCATAACAACAATAAAAAACAACAACAGCAACGCTGCACGTTTTTTTCAGTTCTGCTCAAACCCAAACCTCAGGAAATGACAGAGCGACAATGATGCTTACTATACGGTTTTTGAACTGCGAGCACCCTTAAAGGAGTCTCAAACGGCGTGCCACACCGTGGGCGTCCGGGATCTCGGCTCGGCTTTCGAGGCCAAAACCGGTGCTGCTCAACGAGCTGTTTGACCTGCTCTTGTTGATGCTGCTGTTTGTTTTTCAAGGGTCAGAAAGAGCTTGATTGGTTCAACGCACCCTAGACGCATAGCCTCAGGAACCATCTGAGGCTTGTATAGGAAACTTGTGGTTCTGGATTGTTTCTATTTAAATGAAGTTGTAAACGCCACTGAGAAGGTAGTGGAACGAGAGAGAGAGAGAGAGAGGTGGCTGTGAAAGAGCTGCGGAGTCTTTGATGTTTGGTAGATGTTAGTTTTTTTTTTCCCTGTTTGGAGTCATTAGAGGCAAAGTGACTGAAAAATTGCTTTGGAAATGACCCAAGATATCAGTCAAGCAGCAAGACAGAAATGCACTCTAGCATTTTGTTTCAACAATGTTCAAAGTTCATCTCATATAGTATTACTCAAAATTTACAGCGTTATATTATTAGTAACTATGTGGATCTGTTTCACTCCTTTAGTATGAAAGGCAGCTGCTGCAGAAGGAATCCGTTCCAGCCAGAGAATGCTGGAAAATTCCATCTATGAAAAAGACTGTGAAAACACAAGCCAGGAACGAGTCGCAGACTGAAGCTCCACACAAGTGACCAGCCCCAGAGAGCAACAGAAACAATAAAAACCATATAAAATATTACATATTAAAAACGGGAGAGGATCTTTCTAAATGTATGGCTCCTATCAAGTAGAGTGGTCAAAGGCCCAGTCCTTCCAAAACTACATAGCACCATGGAGAGACCCTGACACACCCTCACGCTCTCACTTCTCCAAACTCTGCGTGTTTCTCGCCTACACACACCTCCACAACCCCTTCCCTTAGCCCACACTAACCCCTCTCTCCAGCCTGTGAGAACCAAAGCACGCCCCCACGACTTCCCCACCCATCCCCCCTCCAAAAAAAGAAAAAAAAAATGAAAAGAAAAAGAAACAGCTGAATACAATTACAGCTCTGACTGGCTTTAAATTCTGCTTCTTATCCAAGCTAGTGCCCACAAACACACTAAAGGAAAACAGAGGGAAATATGGGAGGGAGAGAGAGAGAGAGAGAGAGAGAGAGAGAGAGACAGAGAGTGCTACCAAAGCATTTGAGAGGTGCTGGTATTAGGGTTACTACTACTAAGATGTGTAAGCTGTGCTGACAAGACATGTGTTTCATATTTCAGTCAACCTCTGGAGTATTAATGCCGTTGGCCAGTCCCACAGATGAGACAGCTCTGATGACCCACCATTAAGCAATGCTGCATCATCACCTTTGCTATGCTGCACTCTGAGCTCTAAGCCTAACTGAAGGGGGTTTCACACAGTAATCACTACGGACATGCTTTTGAATATGCCTTGAGTCATACACACACAAGTATGCACACTCACTCACATACACACACACACACACACACACACACACACACACAGAGAGAGAGATAAAGACACAATGCATTGGCACCACTCTTCTATTTTAAATAGCGTCCATTATCTTTAACAAAATCTTTCAAATATTTTCTTCTGCCTGCCCACCCAGTTTCTCCCCCACTTGCCCGAGCCTGTCTTAGTGTTTCTTTTGGACATGCTACAGATGGGGGGGGACAGAACAACTCAATTTTATGAAACAACACACGCTGTGGTCTCCTCTCATGATTAACCCTGTTCGTTTAGTGTTCATTTAAAACTCAGTTGCCTCTCTCTTATCTTCATAAGGAGTTCTGACAGATAATAGACACCGGATGTAGCCATCAGCACTCTTACAGTTCTCCTCATCACTGCTTTTATAGAAGAGTGAGTAAAAGTCACACATTACGAACCAAAACTGCATATTTCAAGAATATGCAAAGCAGTTTTGAATTGACTGTTATTTAGTAAAGTTAACTGTTAAAATTGACATGATCAGTTAAACACAGAGACAACTAAAACGTTAAAGAGAGCTTACACAGATAGTAACCCTTCAAACATTTGGAGCAGGGTTCCCATGAAATAGTAGATTTAAGGCCTTAAAGACGATAACTTACAAAAAATATAACATGAACTACTGTGTTTCATGGCGTAGTAAACTGATCACAGAATGCGATCCTGTGTCCGACTGAAACCATATGGGATCCGTACTGTCATGCAGGGGGCTAGTGCAGGATTATAATTTGAAGCACATTTTTCATTTTGTTGGTATGCATCATAGCTACGGCACCAGGAAACAGCTGATGGTGAAGGATTGGTTTGACCCTCGCTGAAGCTAGCAGGCAGTTCACTATCGGGTCCTTTTCCCTACTTTTATCATGCCATTATTCTTACACAGTGACGAGAAATACACTCCCTGAACACTATGTGTCTCTTTCTTACTACAGAACACTCTAGAAACACAGCATGTAATTACTGATAAAGACATCTCTCTATGACGTAACAATAGTTTTTGGTAAAATGTTCTGAAACTGTGGGCAAGAGCACAACCTAGAACAGAACATCAATATTGTGACTCTTTTCAAGGCACAAACAAGCTTCAACTGCCAGAATCCTTCCACGCTAGCCGAGCACTGGCATTTCATTCAGGTGCAAAACATCTGTTGTCGGCACACCATGACAACAGGGCACTCTATACACAACGCATGCTAGCAACATTACTAATACCAGTAAAAAAAACCCCAAAAAACCCAAACAAAAAACCCCTTTAATTCCGTAAAGTAAAATAATACTGGTTTTAAAGAGCTAAGATTTTAATACGAAAAATTTAATATAAAAATACACTGAACATATCAGTTGTAAATCAAGGTACTGGCATATTTTTATTGATTAAAAATAATGTATTTTCAAGTTCACAAATATAAATTCAAATATAAACCTAATGCCAATTCACATAATCCTTTCCTAAAAATCAAATTAGTGAGAGGATCTATGGCAGTAACAGACGCAATTCACCTAAAGAGCGAGACAACACATTGGCAAGAAACATTACATTGAAATGAGTTTGCCAGACCTAAGACCCCCCCCCCCCTCGCTCTAAATACCCTGTATTGTGAACCGCTCAGCTGCTTGTCAAACATACTCCTGTAGTGAGAGCGTAAACATTGTTTAAATTTCACAGGCAACCGTGTCACAAAGAACATATGTTGAGTTTGTCTAATGCAGAATTGTAGAAAGAAACTATTGTCTCTGTCATGTTTACACCGGCTCTTTCCCAGGCATTCACATTGAAATGTAACACGACAAGACATACAAACATGCATACTGCAAATACTCTCTGTTTTTTTTTTTTTGGTTTTTTTTTTTTCGTCAACGCATAGTCTTACAACTGTCAAGACGGACCATCGTGATAAATTAGCCTTTAGCAACATTTGCAACAAAATTTGTTCATCTGTTCTAAAACACAAGATGCTGTTAGAGATGAACGCGTTGTCATGTCGATATTTCATATGTGTATTCTTATTCTCGCTGCACTTTCGGATAGGTCATGTGCAAGCCTGCGCGGGACCTAAATGGACATTGTGGGTCAGAGCTCTTTAACAGTGAAAAGTCTCAGAGCGTAGAGCGACTGCTTAACGAGAGGAAAAATGTGAGAGAATCAGAAAAAGCAACAGGGCAATTCCAGTAGCTTATGTCTCTTACCTTCACTGTATCAGCTCTCTGCTTGCTGTCGTCTCTTAGAGCATGGTCAACAGTCTCCGTCTCTTCTTCTGCTCTCTCTCTCTCTCTCTCTCCCTCTCTCTCTCTTTCTCTGTCTCCCGCTCTGATGTGTGTTGGCTGCCTCTCTGCTTGCTCTGGATAAGTGTGAGCAACAGTGTCCAATTAGCTCAGGCTTTGTAGAGGCTGGAGCAGATGCATGCTATCGGCAGGGTTAAAGGATGAGGGGTAATCTCAGTGGTCCCAAGAGCTCAGAGAACGGCACCAGATCTCTGTTTGTTTAGTCAAATGACTGCCGAGGGATCCCCTCTCTGTTAAAGCACCCCCCCCCCCCCCCAAACTTAGCTTTAAGCTGGTCTGCTTCTCTGTCTGATTTACCTCTCATTTCTGAAGAAAGAGTGAGAGAGAGAGAGAGAGAGAGAGAGAGGGAGAGAGAAAGAGAGAGACAGACAGAGAGAGAGAAAGAGAGAGAGAAATGATAGGATATATAAGAAAATAGAAAAATACCGTGTTTTTTTTTTTATAGTTCTTGGGTGGTGCTGAAGTGATGTGTTTCTGAATGATTCTTTTTCTGTTGCGCCAGAGGTTTTGGGAGAACAACAGCAGAGAAAAGGAGACAGCCTTCAGCCTTCACTTGCAAGAGCAAACTGTTTCTTTTTCTTTTCCACTGAAAAAAGGCAGCCTTAAAAAAAAAAAAAGAGACAAAAACGGACTGGGATTTTTGGCAAACTTCACAATGAGGGCCCGGCAGAGAAAAAAAGGAAAGAGAAAGAAAAACAGTCTCCTTTTCAGGATGATAACAAAGGTTTAGGGCCAGCCATTTTGAAAAAAAACAAAACAAAACAAAAATACACATTCCAACTCAGTTAAAGTTGGAGTTGGAGTAATTTTTGAGGATGGAAGGTGTCTTGTTTGTGGTGTACTGCACAGACAGGGCAGGAGATTGGGAATACATTCCCTCTATAGATCCTCACTCCAGAATGCCTGGGTCTGTTTTTAATCTTGGCTTTCTTCCTGTTCTCTCCCTCTCTCTCTCTCTCTCTCTCCCCCACTATTTTTCCAGACTGCTAGAGGATGGCTTGAAAACTCATAACAGTCGCCAGCAGCTGAGTAAGGGCTTTCTTTTTATTAGAGGGCCCTTGGAAAAGGCAAAGGGAGCTGCTAAATTGGACTGCGCGCACACACTTCTCTAATTGTTTGTGACTAAAAACTTTGATGTACGGTACGTAATTAGAGGATTGTAATGGCAAGTTATTAGAGGACAAAACTGTTTTAAGAACAGACCTGTGACAGAATGGTCAAATTCTTAGTACCAAAGTGAGTTTGAATTCAATTATATTTAAGACAAAGCTTCCACCTTGTCTTTAGTAGCAACCTCATATATTTACTTTACAGTAAGCATTGAAGACAGTCACCTAACTAGCGGCGAAATAGTTTGAAGGTCTACTATTGCACAGCATATCATGTGCAGATTAGAGTTGGTATCAGTTACACTGCAATAGCTGGACGAAAAACAACATCTTTGCAATATCTTCTAAGAATTCATGATTGCCGAACCAGGAGTAACTGAAAACGTTAATGTCTGGTTGATAAAACGTTTTAGAGATCGGTTTTATGGTTCTTTTGTAAATAACTTAAAAATCTTGGAATCAGGAATGTCTGACATGCAGAGTTTGTAATCTGTCACAGACCAGTGATAACACTACTACTGCAATTGGAACAGTAACAGTTGTATAACAATCATAACGATAACAATGCCGTTTCCATAGATACTACGAACATGTGCTCTTTGTCATCTGTCACAGGAGAAAAAAAAAAGGAGGGGGGGGGGGGACATGGCGTCGTCTGCATGTCTGTCCAAACCTCCTCGGATTCGGAATGCTCTGGTCATCGCCTGTGACACACGTTGTGGAAATATGTCAGCTTAAATCCTGTGACTCAACTGCCCGAGAATGTAGAATGGACCAAGACACAACGGGTGAGCCCTTAATCCACACTAACCCAGCTGGGCATAGTAAGAACACATAGAGGTAGATCCTGGCTCCCCTTCATTCTTTATGGCCCATCACCAGCCAGCTGCTCATTGGCTTGCCTTGTCTAAGGTACAGATATAAGTTATCATCAGTGTCTGGAAAAACAAAAGGAAAAAAAACGGAATAAAAGAGGAGGTGGTAATAAAAGGGAATGTAGGGTGACTGTGAGTGACCTCTCTCTGCTGGTAACAGTCTGCAAAACAGACAGCATGACTGCAACTCTGTTCTCAGATCAGATCCATTTTGATATTCACTAATTAACAGAAGACGAATTTGGGTTTAGTTAGCTGATTCTCTCGACGGGGCTCTTAATCTTACTCAGCTGACATGTGCTGAAGGGAAAACCAAAAACTTCATTGTCACGGGAAAGCTTTATTATAAAAGTGTGAGTGTGTGGGCCTGGATTGTGTGTGTGTGTGTGTGTGTGTGTGGGGGGGGGGGGTTCAAGGCAGGATGCTGGGGGGCTGGGGGGATGGCCAAGCCATGTCTGTGTTTTTGACATAGGTCTACACTGCTGGCCCCTGACAGTTGCTGTATGTCACCATAATGCTTTTCAAACTAACTTGGATGTCATAAGTCATCATTAACAAAATGCAGACACACACAGAGTCACTAGAAAGACACAGACTGTTTGGTTCACCCATCAAAGTAAATGTATCTCCAGTGAGAAATGGCACTTCTGAATGTTTACACTATATATGACAAGAACACTTGTAACGTAAGATTAATGAGGATGAAAACTGGTGTGGAACAATTAACAGCCCCCTACATAAAATGCCTTTACAGTTTTGCTGAGTGAAATCTCTTTTAAGAGGACTGTTCTTCTGAAAGATCTGTGGTTTAAATTATATTTGCAGATGCTGAAATCAAATAGGGTAGAAAACAACAGTTTCACAGATCCTAAAAGTATATAACCCCACGATACTTTCTCCCCTAAAACCTTTTGAGATCCTGCTCACAAAAATAAGAGCAGTGATTCAGAAAATAATAATGATTAGAATTTTTGTTTGTTTGTTTGTTTAAGTTCATGCAGACTGAGTGGGAATCCCAGTCCACTGTCTTGCACTTTAATGATAAACTGATTCTTATAGTGGTCTGTTTGTGCTGGGCAATGCACAGTTCAGTCAGTCTAAACTTTGGCTGGCTCATCTGTCAACATGTGGTAATGCTTACGCCCATGTCTCAGACAGGAAGTGAGAGACTCGACTTGGCCGGAGAAACAGCACTGGTCATAGTAATGGTAGTGGTAGAGTGTGAGTGTGTGTGTGTCTGTCTGTCAGCAGAGGCCTGGTTCTTTTTTTAAATTTTTTTTATTTTAGCCTTTCGTTCTGATCGTGTGTGTAAACATCTGTACTGTATATGTTGCAGACAGTGACACATAGGAATAGTACATACAGGTTTTCAGAAGCTATACGTAGACTATATAACCCGATGAGGTTTAGCATTTGGAGGAGGGTGAGCAATGCAAAGAAAACGTACTACATCCTGGGGTACGTATCGCTGTTGCACAAGCTTAATGAAAATACGTCGGCACAGCCGCTGATTTCTGTTGACGGGGTATCTTTTGGCTGAGTTGTCAACCCATATTAATTGAGTTATCTTTAGTCTATAATCGCATTTCATTAAAGCTGGCATAAAACAACCTGTTTAAACTGGCCAACCTTTTTTAAGAACTAGTTTAAATCGTGACAAGCAATTTAAATCTACCACCAAATCTGACATCCAGCAGTGCTAACTCCCTGAATCTTTTCCTGAAATGTTTGGCTTGTCATACAGATAGTCTCCAGTGTTTTGCTCAAGTTCTTCTTAAGGCTCACCAAAAAATATGGTCTCATTTCGTGAACTGTGGACATGAGAAATATCGAACAGTGCTAAGTGATAAAGATGCCGTCCCTTCTTTTAAAAACTTCCTTTACTCGACGCAAACAATGGAACACATCTGCCCTCCTGTGGTGAACATGAGTGATTACATCCAATCTACAGGCAATGA
>NC_044496.1:50086635-50229135 GCF_902362185.1 Chanos chanos
TTGGGTTTCAGAAAAGACTCTCTTCCACTCAATCTACTGGTGTCTGCTCCATAGGTGAAGATCTGGTTTCAGAACAGACGTGCTAAAGAGAGGAAGATTAACAAGAAGAAGATGCAGCAGTCCCAGCAGGCTTCAACAACCACACCAACCCCACCCACTGTTGGTGGTCATGGCAACCTATCAGTAGTTACCAGCGCTAGCAGCAGCTTGTTGACGGACACACTATCGACAACTATTAAAGAGGAATACTAAAAAAAAAAATTGGTCCAAGCAGGTGCAACACCGGAATTTATCGAAACAAAACTAATGTTTACACTCCCAGCGCTACTGAATGAAACTTGCTTATTGCACTACACAGTGACTACTGAAGGAATCTTGTAAAGAAAGAATGAAAATCATATAAAGAAATACTACACAAATAAACCCAATGCCTGCTATTATCATATCTGCTTTCTAAAAGTTCTCACCTTTAATGGATATTTTGATTTCTTGCGAAATGTTAGGGGGCATCTTTCTTGTCATTATTTTGTATCAAATATTTTATAAATGTAAAACAAGTAATGTCAATTTTGGAACACAAGTAAATAAATGGACATTTTTGAAACATGGCGTACCGTACGGTTTTTTTCATTTCGTCGCGCTGATCTAAGAGTGACAAATGCACATCTACAAACAAAGGGATTTGAATTACTGATCATTCGCCGTCCAGAGTGGTCAATACGTCTCATTTTTTCACATTTCTCCATTTCAAAGACCTCAAGAGGAAGAATTGTTGTGTGAGATGTCTCATACCCTAACTACAGCGGCCACGCTGTACACATAGAGTAGATAGCAGCAACTGTGGGACCTAGTGGAGCTACTGCTGTTTGCACAGCAAAATGAGAGCAAACGATGATTTAGCGATGATAAGAGGCTGAATTACATTTGCGTTGGTGTTCTCCTTATCAGAGAGAGCCTCGCTTGTGGCAGTTCATGTAACATGGACAAATATGGTAGATCTTGTGAGCAAACTTGTAGGGATGGGCTCTGACCAAAGTGCAAGGGAAAGAGTTAATGTTTGTAAACTCATAAATGATCTGGTCTCTAATTGAAATTCTCATAGCACCTTCGTGTTTGAGAGGAGATTATTACCGTATGAATTACTATGAATTGCTATAATTGTAATTGTAAACACAAACATTTTAACAGTTCCATATCTTGTACGGATTTTGTGGTTGAGATGCATGTTTCCAAAATGAAAGGGAGAGCACAACATTTGTTTGTTTAGGTTGTTGCGTGCGTCGTGTGGTCAAATCATAAAACCAAATTAAAGATTGAAGTAGTTTCAGCAAATGACCTCTCATGCTCCACTCATCAAGATCAACCTTTGCTTTGTTAAATGAATGATTTCAACATGACACAATAAAATATGATCAGTCAATGCACTTTGCCTCTTGTAGATACAGGGTGGAATATTTGAAGGCTTTTTTTTCCTCCTTTAAGTCTTGGGGGGTTTTTTTGAAGTGAGACCACAGAAAAAAGGAAGTAAAAACGTATACAGAACACTGCGAATTACAGCTTGAGGTGAAAATTGCTTCACTGTTCATATTTAGACATGCAAAATGTCCACCGAAACCACTTGCAGTTTTTCGGTGTTTCTTTCTCAAAGTGTGGCCCGCTGACAATGACCACTTCTTTCTCAAGGTGTGGCCCGCTGACATTGAGCACCTCTTTTTATAAGTGTTACCCACTGACAGCAAACACCTCTTTTTTCAAAGTGTCCCGCACTGACAGCAACCATTTCTTTTTCAAAAGAAACCAAACTAAAGAGCGTTTTTTATCTCATAATATCAGTTGGCACTGCACATTCCCTCTTGAGGAAAATGCCTTGTTCATAAGATGAAAATTACAGAATCCCTGATGTACACATTTGAGAGCATGAGGGTTTATATCCTGCCGGGACAAACACCACTCATACACTTTTCTCATATCTGCCTCCACCATTTTGCCTAAAAAAGATTAATGGCCTCATCTGAAACACAGAATCTACTGCCAGATCTTCTCGAAGAAAATCTTCAACTTCATTTAAAACTTAATTAAACTGTCCTTAATGCCAGTAGTGTGTTCCACAATTTTTCTGGGAGCTAGTTATATAAGAATATATTGTAAGTTTCCTCTTTACAAGTTGTCAATGAAAGAAAACGATACTTACGAATAGATTGTGTCGCTAAGCCTATGATCACAAACTCTGGATATAAGTATCAATTAAATGCGATTCTCAGAAATGAGATATCAACCCAGTAAATTCAGTTTCAAAGTTATACCGTTATTTATACAACACCGCAATAGGGTTATATCAAGTTCATTCAAATGAATAAAATACACACATCTGATATATATAAATATTTAAAAAACAAACAATATAAATAATAAAAATCAAAACAAGCAAAAGACATAACTGAATTGAGTATGAGAAATTCTTCTTTATAAACATATTAAATAAAACAGTACACCAAAAAAGCCCATCAAAAACAATACAGTCAAGTGCACAAGCATTATACTATATTTTAAGTATCATACATGATTTGTTTTGTTTTGTTTTTGTTTTATTTTTCATATTTAAAGACATTGCAGTTCAGGAGACAAAAGACAGATTCTCCTTTGCAATATGTGGCCCTTCCTGTCACCAGTCTGAGAAAACATTAACCCCAGAGGCTGTAAAGGAGTAGTTTATGGTAGGGGTGATCATACATGAGGGGTTATAAAGATTGTGTTTTATCAGTTGCCCTGCACTCTCTGCCCTGTTCAGTTATTCTCCCTGTGACCAGAAAACAATCCATGCACGCAAAGTGGAAAGGTTGACTTCCCTAGTGCTACAAATATATTAGATATTAACATAACAGGGTTGTTGATGTATAGTGGTGTGTAATGACGGTGTTATTACTTTTTTTGTGCAAAGTTTGAGCAAGTTTCGAAAAAGTTTTACATTGTCTATAAATGCTTAGATGTGTTGCATGCAGTAGCATACATACAACCAACAAACTTATAACCAGTTCCCTCTGTCTACATTTGGGGGGGGGGGGGGGGGGGGTTCTTGAAAAAAAAAGATGTACTTAAGGAAGTCATGTGGTAAAAACAGGAAGTTAGACCCCTATCAGATAAAGCCACTGGCTCACTCCATAATCTGATATGGAGCTTACAGTAGATCTATCAGCTAAAAGCAACTGGAGCGTTGGAACCAACGTGAACTGTTCTGTCACGGTGCTGTTACAACAACAAGTAGAATAAGTATGCATCAACTCAAATGAAATGCAACCAACAACAACAACAACAACAACAACAATAATAATAACAACAACAACAACAACAACAACAATAATAATAATAATAATAATAATAATAATATGATGATGATGATGATGATGATGATGATGACAACAACAACAACAACAATAATAATAATGTGAGAAAAATGAGTCTTCTGTATCACTCGTGTCTGTTTTCTTCTTTAACCATGAAATAAACCATGGTGCTAATTAGTTTCACCTCTATGACACGCGTCTAACTGAAAGAGCTGTAACTGCACCATTTGAGGAAGAAGAAGTGAATGTGTTATGGGAAAAATGTGTGGTTTTGAGACTTCTTTTGAAATTATCAACACTGACAAGATTTCGAAACCACACATGCGCTTCTTCCTCTCTCTCTCTCTCTCTCTCTCTCTCATATCTTTACAGTCTGTGTTAGTCAAAGCCATCAGTATCATTGACCTCGTCGAACCTGGGCATAGGTAGTGTCCACCTGTTCAACAGGCTTCTCTGCCCGTCTCACCCTGGGAGCTCCAGATACTCGCACCTCCCCATACTCCACCGTGTCCTCAGTCTTCCCCTTCCGCCTCTGACTCCTGTTTTTCTTTATTGAGACCTCAGCATACTGTACTTCTGTATCTGCATTCCCTTATAAAGATCACAGAGATCCGTTAGTTACACTCCTAGAAACAGAACAGATACATCCATAAAAACACAATTAAAAATAGAGCTGTGGTTCTTACTTGGTGTCTGGGGTCCATTTGAGCCTTCTTTTGTTTTGTTTAGACTGGCATACATTAACTCCTGACCAGCTGGAGCAGAATCTGCAGTCAAGAGAGACACATCTATCAAATAACTCCTCTTCCCTTTCATACAGAAAACATATTTTAACACCATAGAAATATCAAAATAACAATCTTGACTTTGCACATCTATAAAGATGTTCTTTACAAAGTTAGCTTCATAGCCCTCTCCTCAGATACTATAGGACAGGATGAAAATACACGCAATGCGAGGAGAGGAAGAGAAAATGAGAGTTACAAAAGATGTATGTGTGTAAAGCAATTTCCCTTTACAGTCCTCCAGTATATCTGACCTGTAGTCTTCCCAGTCTGGTTCCTCCTGTACATGTAGAATACTCCAATAGACAAGATTATGAGGATGACAGAAACTGACACCATAGCAATCAAGATGATATCTAAATTGGAAAAAAATAAACCGAGAAGTCTGTTAGAATATAAACTAACATAAAAAATACTTTAAAAACATCGACAACAACAATATTTATATTAATACAGGCACTGACAATAATGAACTACTAATCTAGCTGCAAGTGTTTGTAAGGTTCGTTAAGAACAAGGGTAGACAGTATGTTAGCTTATGCAGATACACTTTTTTCTGTAACTCTGAATGATAAAAAACTTAAAACTCTATAACAGTTATTACACTATTCTGTGACAATTATAAGAAGATACAAAAAGTACCCACAATATTTCATTAGTTTTCATTATCTAAACAAATATTCATTTTTCCTTATCAAACTTACAGATGGATTTAAGAGGAGTTTCTGAGCTTGGCTGGGTAGTGTTTTTCACAGTTATATGTGCGCTATTCGTACCATTCTCTAACACTGTTGTCACTGTGGAATTGGGCATTGCTGAAGTAACTGACAGGGTACTGGAGTCTGTAACTACATAAAAAAACACAATTATTATTTGTTACTCTAATCCTCTGATAAGATTTGTGAGACTGTTGTAATCATATAAGTACTAGTTCTTTAGTGCCACACTTGGACAACATACACAACATACCAGGACAGCGGGACAGTACAGTGGTTTTGTTTTCACGGCTGACGTGGTTTTCCACACTGCAGGTGATGCTCCCTTCAGTCTGACCATTAAGTATAACAGTGGCATTATCAGCACTGATCTGCTGGGTGTCATTTAATGACAGTCCACTCAGAAACCATGTGTACTGAATATTATCCCCCTCAGAAGAGCAGGACACGTTCATCTCCTCAGTGCCTGAGCAGTGAACAGAGATTACTGGGGAGGACACTGGAGCTGTAGAGGGGTGTGGGAAGGGTGGAGGTCAGGGAGAAAAGACACAAATTTCGCACTGTGAATACTGAATAAAAAATGTAACATAATTTATATTTGTGCATACTTCCTGAAGACCTATGCTTGGGTGTATGATTGATTTTCTTTTTCAAGGGACATATCACACATTGACATGCGCTTAATCAAATAGAGTATTTCCTGATTAAGTGCATCCTTCTCAAAAAAGAGAGCAGATTTTAACGGTCTGTTTAAAAATTATTTCAGTTATTTGAGTGTCAATGTAAATTTTGTCTGGACAAACAAACCTTAAACCATAAATACTGAATACATAATTTAATGCAAGTTATGTTTATGTTTACTTTTACTGGCCTATAGTTGGGCCTATGGAAAGTTGTACTTTTCAAAAGTCACACCACACAATGAAGTATGAAATAAAATATGTCATGATTAAGCATAACCATCTCAAAACAGAGAACAGATTTTAATGGTCTGTTTAAATGTTAAATTGTCTGAGTGACAGTAACAGTAAATTTCAGCTGTCGAAAGAGATGACTTACCTTCTATTTTCATTTGTATTGTGCCGTTGTCCACTTTACCAGCTGAATTTGTGATGTATAAAGAGTAATTCCCTGAGTCTGTCCTCTCTGCACTGGTTATGACCATGGTCCTATTGTCTTTAATAAACTCCCATCTTTGACTCACTGATGGGTCTGGTGCTTTAGGATCAAACTCAGCTTTACCTTTTTTAAATTTGAAAACTGGATCTGGAGTACTGCTTAACGTTTCCTTCTTTAACAGCAGCTCTGTCACGTCATCAGAAGTCAGTAGCTGTAGATAAACTGACTGCTTCAGTGCTCCATAACATGTGTGTGAGGGAATGCAGATGGCCACCATACCTGTAATGAGATAAGACAGTTTACAGTCTGTATGGACTGTAACATAATTTTATAACAACTGAAATGCATAACGCATTTTACATTAATATTAACTAAAATGGAGGAGAAAACATTAAGCAAAATGCAAGCTGCTAAAATTAGTAACTGTAATAACCAGTGAAAGTAAAACAGGAGTCATGTCTTTTTAAAAATATCAAAATAAACACTCTCCTGCTTTAACAAGTATTACTCTGCAGCTAGTTTATTACCATCCATTGACCATCCATTTCGTCAAACTATGTCAGTGGATCTCTGTCAAACAGCCCAACCATGCTATTAACTGTTATCCCCAAGAAAACTGAATGGAAATTGATCCAAAAGAAGAAGAGATGAAATAGGAGAAACTGTGTAAAAGAAAGGATTCTGAAGAGTTTCATCATCTGTTTGAACAGATCTTACTTAATAATAATAATAATAATAATAATAATAATAATAATTTATTATTTAGTTTATTTAGAGCCCACTATCACTATTTATACTCCCAAAGGGCTTTACATTTCTATAATAAAGTCAAATCAAAATTATATTATCTGTAAGTCTGAGAAAATAGATAAGACTTTAGTCTGGTTTTAAAGGTTTGGAGAGAGTTTGCCCTGCTCATTTCTGTAGGTAAACCATTCCAGAGGAAGGGAGAGCAAAAAGGTTTGGTTGCCAGTGGCCTTACTAAGGCAATGTGTTTAAAATCCTGCATTTGTGTTCAGTCACAGTAAATCTAATGACTTGAATAATTCTGGATTAACAATCAAGGTCTTTGTTTTGTCCAACTGGGTGAGAAATTAAAAAATTTCAGCGTAGATAGTCACCCCTTGGACCATTGTGAGGCCAGTCACTGTAAAGTGATAATAGTTAATTGCCACTGAAACATGCAGTTTTTCAAAATCTATTGACAGCTGCTGAGGGAGGTTCTGGCTTAGTATGCAGAGGGCTGACTGTCGGGGTGACAGTGGCAGATGATCTTGCATATCGCTATATGTAACCTTGGCAAGAGGAAACCAGTTAAAAAAAAACACGTGATGAGCTACATAGCACAGCAAGCACGTCCAGATAGGGTTTTGTGGTCTGATGAGAATAAACTGGATTTTTTTTTTGTCTCAGTACAATGCGATACTAGTGTCATAGCACAAACACAGTACATCATCCTGCTAATAGTAACCTACCATAAAGAATGGCTCATGGCTTTGATGTAAGGATTGAAATACAAGGATAGAAGAACTAATGCTGATAGCGAAATGAGATTTTTAAAGATCATTTACTTTAAAATATGTTAATGTTGCCGAATGAGCAGTGAAAGTTGTTCAGATTAGTGAAATAATCCTCTAGTCTGAATCCACAATCTGAATCGTATCTTTTAAGGTGGCAGGATATGAAAAGAATACACAAATACACCAACATTTTTGCAAGGCACCATATCTGAGTAAACAGCTTGTCCAAACACAACTTCATTAAAAGAATGATGGAGTTATGTTTGAACATGCTGACATGTTTAACTTTCTAAACAGCACTAATATCAGAAAAAAGCAGCACTAATATCTGATAACAAACGCTAAATATTGAAGAGTCTGGTACAAACCGTGAGAACACCCAGCAAACACCAGCAGAAGTCCAAAGGTGATTTGCATCTCTCTTCAGGCCAGGGGAGATGTGTGAGTATGATCAGTAAATCTGGATCAGACTGAATAAGCATGTAAGGATGTATCATGAAAGCCCAGAGACTAAAGAGACAGTGCCATGGACTAAACTGTAGACAAGAAGTTCAGACAGTGAAAATGAGACGTTTTCTAGCGGAGGAATAACTTGAGTCACTATAAGATGGCTAATAATAGTTCTTCGGTGCAAAAGAGGAAGTTTTTAAACACATGGGTACTTTCTGACTTCCTGAATTTTTACATGAAATGGAAAGATCGGTTATGCTTAATTAGTAATTGTATTTAAAAAAAAAAATCTTTTCTTGATAAACTCAAACTATGAATAGACATTTTCATGTTTCCTCAGTGAAAGTGGTGAATACAATTAGAAATGTCATATTAATAGTGTTATTATGTACTATGACAAAAGGGGAAACTGAGCAGGAATAACAGTAACGATTTGAAAAATAAATTACAATCGACACTGGTCAATACTGAAACCTTAAATGCGTCGGATTTAAACTGTTCAGAAACAGTACGTTTTTTTGCTTTTTTTAAAAATTAATTAATTTATTATTTATTTATTTTAAGTGCCGTCATTTTAGACTGTAGTGTTGATTGTATCCAGTGGAGGGCATCAGTTCCATCTTAAATCTCATTTGTTTATCGAAGTTATCTTTCATGCCTAACCCCTCGAAAACCAGCCAGCACCACTGTTTGGCTATTATAGTGAACAATACAAATTTCACTTCTCCCTTATGTGTAAAAGTGGAATCAGTATTTCTTATCTTAATATTCTCACGAGCTACAGACTACTGCAAGGCAGAGGTATTTTGAGCTGTGTTGATTTCATCTTCTGTAACTCCCAAGGCGAAAACTGGTAATTTAAAAAGAGTTTGATAACTGATTAAATAGTTAAACTGAAACTACCTACGAATTCGCAGGGAACAGTAAAATGAATCTATTCATGAGTGTCTACTTAAAATATCATAACAGAACCTGTAAAATTCATAATGTGCTTATTTAGTGAATCATGGCAAATCAAAAGACCGACTGGGCTATATGTGTCATAACAGCTAACGGTAAGGTGTTTGAATGGGGAAATTGCTATATTGCAGTACAGTATTTTCATAAGAAACTACACTTGCCATTAAAATGCATTTAATTAAGTATCGATGATGTTTCCGTTGGACTTTGTAAAAGACAGAGATTTGCTGGCAAGTTTTCATTTTGCTTGTAAACATCCCGCTGGTAAACATCGTCATGAAATAGTATATACAAACATATATCGTACATTATCCCTCAAAGGCTATCATTTACTTCAGAATTCTATTTAATCTGCAGTGGTCCGCAATAATACCCACTGTAGCATAAGTTGCAAAAATAAAAACGAACTGAAAATAACAGAATTTCGGTGACCTAAATGTTGGCAGGGGAGTGCCTCTCGTGGTGGCACTGCGCAGAAACAGCTTGTTTAATGTACGTGTCATCTGTCCGCGGTCGTCAAAAGCCGACCATGGCGTGATCAGAATACCATGTTCTCGCCCATATGGTTAAGTTAGTCTTGTGCAAGGGGAAGCTGCATGTTTGTGTACGTGATTACCACACCAAAGACATTTATTTTCAATTTATACTCATTTATTCCTGGGTCAGGATGGATTTAGTTTTGCAATAGTTTATTTGGTCAGGCCTAAATGAATGCATAGGCTGCGCAGACCTTATAAGGCACTGTTAAAAATTGACAGTGTCACTTGAATGCATATACATTTTCTTCTATTTATTGTCTTCTCATGAAATATTACAGCTATTGTTTTAGGCACATTTACAATGCTTTCTAGAGTGTACATACTGTCCTCAAAACTTATGGTATATGTAATACGCAACCAACATGTAGAACATCATTGTAAAACCTGGTCATCTGTTCCCTATCAAACAGCAATTCAATAGATAAATAAGTAAATAAATAAGTAAATAAATAAATAAAAAGCAAAAGCTTTTTCAAAAATGTTTCATGTGATAAGTATGCCATATTAAGAAAAGACTGTGCAGTAAAAATAAAAACTGTGACTTCACTGAAAAGCAGAAAAGGGGAAGCAACATCTTCTTAAACTTAACATGACACAAGATGAGGGGAATGCTTTCAAGGTCACAGAGGGCTGATCTCCTTGATTACTACATGATTCTTACCCTTCCTCTGATGGCCTCATCCTCTGCTTTTGGATTCTTGCTGTTTTCTTTACAGTTTTATGTCTTGGTTCCTCCCTGAGAGAATAACAGTGAAAGAGGAAGTCAGAGGTCCGTGTGAAATTTAGTTTGTCAGAACATCCCTTCTAAGACCCCCGCTAGTCAGCTGATAATATTGAACTCTGCTTTACACTTCCGATGCTCAAGGATCCTACTTTACCATTTGGTCAGTTAATTATGAACTCAAATATGTTAATGATAATTCTGCTCTGCTCCAAATAACAAAATGAAGGTATGATGAATCAGGTATAGTAGGGCCGGCATTACAAAATCCATCAACTATTAACAACCGCTCCCTTTCTTGGCCAGACCACAACATCCACCGAATGAAATGAACGTACCCATAGTCTCACCTGAAACCTGAAGTCTTTTCTTTCTGATGTAGATGTACTGCCCTCCAACTAATAATGACAGAAGGATGATGACCTCACAGAGCCACACATACACAAACACCACGGACCCTGTGATGTAATTAGAGATGACAAAGGATATACATGTAACAGCCACATTGCATGTTGTGTCATATCTATGCACAACAATATCAGTGATTCTTTTTGTCCTATTTTCTGAAAGAGGCGTGGTTTGCATTGTGATGTCAATACTAACAGTTTGGAGACAAAGCAGAGACATTAAAAGACCTTTTCATCTGTCTACTTCAGATTTTTGTTCTGGTATTTGTATATCACTGTCAGGCAGATACCACGGAACAGGACACAAGTGCGGAGTAAGAGGCGAATAATTTTCATAATAAAAAAGGTTGCCGTACAGGCTGGGTTAGCACAGGACTTCAACAGGATACAGACAGGATACAAACTGGGTACAAAATGGGAAACACACAAAACACTCGGTAAAAGGTACAGGGTTACCAGGGGACCAAGTAGCAGTGAGAATATAAGATTCACATAAGAGAGGGTTCAGTAAACATATGGACAGTGTAGACTTCGCACTGGTCGGGTTAAACAGAGGGTTTAAATAAATAGGGAAGTCAGAGGGACAAAAGGTGAACAGGATGGTTAGTGCTCAGACTGGTGATTAGTAAACCGGCGACGCTGAGCACTGAACGGCCGAGACCAACGAGGGAGGAGACGAGGTCGTTACAATCACTGTATTGCTTAGATAGTTACAGGCAGCTTGTGATGTAAAACCAAACTTTTCTGCCATGAACACAAATATATTCATGTTGATAATTTTTCAAAATGACTCAGTATTCATCACAAACCAATGACGTCAGGGTAGACTCAGGAGAAAGGGAGTTTGAGGTACCTTGTGGAGGGTCACTTGTGACACCGGGTCATGTTTGAGACTCTGTAACCACATATCAGCCTAATATCACTCCAAATTATTTCTCCAAAATATTTGAAAAGGTGACATGGTGAATCATTTATGCTAAATTTGTTGAAAACAAAGGATTCATAAAAATTTCTTTGAAAAACGTTCCTGTGATAGGAACAGTTCAAAGATATACCTAGTGTTATTACAATTTGTGGTTGGTGATATTTTCATCTAAATGTGTTCACACAATTTCAGGTAAGAATGTTTAGATTGTTCTGATAATCTAAGGGTTTAGTTGTTGAGTATCTCACTTATGTAACTACATATGTCTCGCTTCTTACCAGTTTCTGACATTGTCGTCATGTTGGAATTGGACATTGGTGAAGTCACTGAGAGGGTACTGGAGTCTGAAACTACATAAAAAATCTAATTTTAGTCCAATTCTCTCTCTAAATGTATTAAAATAGGAACATGCTACATAGTCACTAAACTAATGCATCACTATAACAAACACGGAAAATGTTTTCTATTACTGTTGTCTGTGTCAGTGTTGTAGCTGCTGTTTTTTGATCTGTTTTTGTTTGGCTGTAACAAAACCACATGTGGACTTGTAAAGTTGGCAAGGTTTGTAAACTTGTTGTAATCAGATAAGCATTAGTTCTTTAGTATCAAGCATGGAGATTATAAACAACATACCAGGATGATGGGACAGTACTTTGGGTTACATGCTCCGTGCTGGCTGAACCATAAGTCTAGTTGAGTGACCAGTGATCACCATTCACTAAGAGTTATTGAAATAATTTTAACTTGCTTAATTTAAATTGGTAAAAACCATAGATTGTTTTTTAAATGAAAAAGTAAAACTGATTATATTAGACAAAATGATCTCTCACAGAGCAGTAAGAGTGATATAAACACAGCATGTAGATAGTATTGTGTAAGCTTTCATTGTCTCATTATTCTCATTCTGTACATGTATACCAAACTTGTGATTCCACAGATAGCAAGTGATCATTTGAGGAACCTTTTTTAGAGGCACAGCTTTGATCTTCAGCTTTTGATCAATTAAGATTGAATTCAAATGATTTCTCAAACCACCTGATGATGGGTGAATAGACTGGTGTGCAAAATTTGTATATATGCCAACATTTCATGTGTTGGGTCAAGGTCTTGCTATAACAAGCTCTTGGGAGCATAATCAAAAGTCTGTTTTGAGTTTAACACAAACATCTCACAGTAAGTTCCTCATCAAAATCTCGTCATGATAGAAGCCATTCAGAGATATTTTAACTGATATTATCATTCGTGGTTGGGATATTTTCAGCCCAGTGTATTCAGATTTCAGTGAAGAATGTATAGATTGCTCTGACAACAAAAGGGTTTGGTTGTTGATGATCTCACTCATGTAATTACATATGTGTTGTTTCTTACCAACTTCTGATGTCACTCTGGAATTGGGCATTGCTGAAGTCACTGAGAGGGTACCGGAATCTATAACTACAACAAAAATCTCATTTTAGTCCAATTCTCTCTCTAAATGTATGAAAATGCTGCATAGTCACAAAACTAATAAATCACTATAACAAACAAAAGAACTTTTTCTGTCTCTGTGTCATGACTGTACTTAATGTTTGGGTTTTTTTGTTGTTGTTTTTTTAGCTATTTTTGTTTGGTTTTTATTCTTCAGCTAGATGGTAAGGTTGGTAAAGTTTCTCAACTTGTCGTAATCAGATAAGTATTACTTCTTTAGAATCATACTATACTAAACAAAATAAACAAAAGCACAATATTTTATTTGTTTTTATTATCTAAACAAATACTCCTTTTTCCTTATCAAGCTTACACATGAATTCAAGAGGAGTGTCTAGGACTGACTGTGAAGTGTTTGTCACAGTTGTATCTGAACTGTTCATACCAGGCTCTGACACTGTCATCCCTGTGGAACTAGGCATTGCTGAAGTCACTGAGTACTGGGGTACTGGAGGGACTGGAAGGTACTGCAGGGTACTGGAGTCTGTGACTACATAAGAAAAATCCAGTGTTATTCTAATGTAGAAAGCAGGTCATGCTATGTAACTGGCAAACAAATAAACCATTAGGATGATCTGGATACATGTATTGTTTATGATATTGTCAGTGTCATTCTTGTTGTTGATGGGTTTTTGTTTCTGTGTTTTTGTTTGTTGTTTTGTATTTTTTTCTGTAGAGTGGTAAAGTTGATAAGATTTGTGAGATGTAATCATATAAGTATTAGTTCTTTAGTACCACACTTGGACAACATACACAACATACCAGGACAGCGGGACAGTATAGTGGTTTTGTTTTCACGGCTGACATGGTTTTCCACACTGCAGTTGATGCTCCCTTCAGTCTGACCATTAAATATTACAGTGGAATGATCAGCACTGATCTGCTGGATGTCACTTAATGGCAGTCCACTCAGAAACCATGTGTACTGAATATTATCCCCCTCAGAAGAGCAGGACACATTCATCTCCTCACTGCCTGAGCAGTGAACAGAGATTACTGGGGAGGACACTGGAGCTGTAGAGGGGCGCGGGAGGGGTGGAGGTCAGGGAGAAAAGACACAAATTTCGCACTGTGAATACTGAATAAAAAATTTTACATAATTTATATTTGTGCATACTTCCTGAAGACCTATGCTTGGGTCTATGATTTATTTTCTTTTTCAAAGGACAGATCACACAGTCACACGTACTTAATCAAATGGAACAGAACATTTCCTGATTAAGTGTATCCTTCTCAAAAAAAATAGAACAGATTTTAATGATCTGTTTAAATGTTATTCCAGTTGTCTGAGTAACAGTGAAAGTAAATTTCATCTGTTGAAACAGATTATTTACCTTCTATCTTCAGTTGTAGTTCACTGATGACCATCTTACCAGCTGAATTTGTGATGTATAAAGAGTAATTCCCTGGATCTGTCCTCTCTGCACTGGTTATGACCATTGCCTCATTGTTTTTAATAAACTTCCATCTTTGACTCCTTGATGGGTCTGGTGCTCTAGAATAAAACCCCGCTTTACCTTTTTTAAATTTGAAAACTGGATCTGGATTACTGTATAATTATTCCTTCTGTAACAGCAGTTGTGTTATGTCATCAGAAGTCAATAGCTGTAGATAAACTGACTATTTCAGTGCTCCATAACATGTGTGTGAGGGAATGCAGACGGTTTCCATACCTATAATAAGATAGGATGATTTTTGGTCGCTGTGCTGACTGTAACATAACTTCAGTTAAGTCAACAGTTATCCAACATTCGTTAAGAGTTATTCAAATTAATATTAGCAAACATGCAGGAAAAAAGATTGCACAGAGGTAATTGGCCGTGATTCACCAATTGTTTTTTAAATTAACAAATTAAATTAACAAGGATGATGTCTTTTTCCTGCTCTGTGAGAGATCATTTTGTAAAATCTAATCAGTCACGCATTTTAATTGAACAAACAAATGAATATAAGTAATTTGTATTTGTGTAATAATTTTTTCCATTTTGGCTAATATTAATTTGAATAACTCTTTAACAAATTGTTAACTAATTACTTAACTAGACTTATGGTATTACCCAGCACAGAGACTGTGAACTGTCTTATAGCAATATCTTAAAGAAGGAAAACAGTGTTCCAGATCCAGTTTTCAAATTCAAAAATGGTAAAGCTGAGTTTTATTCTAGAGCACCAGACCCAGACCCAGATACATAGATAGATAGATAGATAGATAGATAGATAGATAGATAGATAGATAGATAGACAGATAAACAGATAGTCACGCTCTGGACCTCTCTTTCCCCCTCTAGTGGCTAGTTTTGTTAAGATCTGTGTTACTTCCTGGTTTCCTTAGTTCACCTGGTAAGTTTAATTATTAGTCCCACCTGTTTCTTGTTAAGTATAAATACTAGTTTTACCCTCGATTCCTTGCTGAATTGTTTTGTTTTGTGTTATGTTAGTTTGTCTGTCTGCCTATTTTGAGGCCTGAATCTGCGACTCTCTAAGTTCCTTGAAGTCC
The DNA here is from genome assembly GCF_902362185.1 of Chanos chanos. NCBI lineage: Eukaryota > Metazoa > Chordata > Actinopteri > Gonorynchiformes > Chanidae > Chanos > Chanos chanos. Next base: position 50,102,083 of record NC_044496.1, read on the forward strand.
AGTCTAACCTGTGCATGCATCCAGCCTCTTCAGCCAATGCTGACGGACTGCATATACACCAAGACAGAAGTATTTATGCAAACTGAGAACAAGACTAGATTAACCAAATCAGGTGTGAGTAATGATTAACTTTCAAGGCAAACTGAGAGAAATCCAGGAAGAGAATACACAAACTTAAGATTAAAGTGAGCAGCAGATGAGGAGGGAGAGAACAGGGTTGTGACAGCTGTGACACTTCTTGGCCACTTCTTCACCACATCCTCTTTTTACGGTGTCCATTTTGTGTTAAGCTATGTTTAGTAACTAAATAAACAAATGAAATAACTAAACAAATAAGTATCTAACTAAATAAATCCATTATTTGATAATTATATATTTAGACATATCTTAACACTGAGGTGTACCTAAATTGTAAATTGTAAATTGTAAATCTCTGTATTTCTAGAGGCTTTTAATGAAAAAGTATAATAACCAATAGCCTCCTTTTCTAAAAATTCTAGTTGAGCATCTCCTCAAATTCATGAAGTTTGCCACATGTTCTTTAAATTTCACGACTGAGCAAGAGGCTTTATGTTTACTGAAGTCACTGAGAGCATCTATCCCAAAACCAGATGCCAGAAACCAGACTACTGTTGATAATGTCACCTCAATCATTTCCAGCACAGAGAGCAAAGACTATTTACACTTGTGTAAGTCAGTCTGGCAGAGAGGAGAAAGACCTACTTTCATCATTTCAGCAATGAAGAGTACACTGTAATTACCTATTCTCATCAATTAGAGCAAAGAAAAGAACATTATAGTTACCAATTTTTGAATAATTAAACACATTGAACTTATTAGATTCATCAGATAACAAGTAGAGAGTAGTTGGTCCACAGGCAGGGAATGTGTAAAGCTAAAATCTATCAGATTTGTGCATTCAGAGATATGGTTTATATAATCATTTGAATGATGAATGTCTTGCAAAATACAAAAAAAGACATATATATATATATATGTATAACAAAAATTCTACTGCATATTCGGTTATGTGTCACTAAAATAAATATAAAAATGGTAACTCGAATGAACTGAAAAGGCTAACTGTCATTTCTGCACCCAAGACATCACCAAGAAAATATTTTCTTGGCTCACTGAACTTCATGACAGCCCATGCACCTGAGTCTGCTGAGCACTTTCACATGATGATATCGCTAATGCTGCTATGACATTATTCACTTCATTCACATGTCTCTTAAGGAGATCTAAGTTTAGTGTTTTATCGTGTCACTGTCTAACTCGTCACTAAAAATGTACTGTCAATTTTGATGATAAATAAGCCACTCTTTGACTCTGATGTTGAGAAAGTGAAGTGGTTTTTACATTGGGTCTTATAAAGACCTGCGGTTAGAGCTTGCAGTGTCAGTAGAAGACTGTGAAGAGTGTGGGTAGAAGCCAACAGGAACATAGAGACTCTTGTGGAGATAATTACTTACATTATCTACTCTCTGTTCCAGCAAAAATACATGCTCATTTAACTATTGAAGAACATCTGCACATAACACATTGATACAGTGGCCATGGAAAATATATTACTTCAATATTAAATCATTGTTATCTCATGCCCTCTGTGTTTCCCCTGCAGGGTATGTAGCCTGAGTTCAGTCTATGATTGAATGGGACATATTTTCTCACACATCTGTTGCTGCATTGTGCATTCATGAATATAATGAAAGTTGTTAAACTCATTTGTTCTAGAATTTACCAGAGGATACATATATACAGCTCAGATGCTGGAAAACTGGGAATGTATTCAGCTGCTCTGAAGAGTCCGAGGGGGAAAACTCACTCGTGCTTACTATTTTGGATTTTTGATGTTCTTTCCTAGTTCCAGATTATGTATGAAGTACTGAGAGTACTGGCTTAAGCATTTGGTTGCTTAAGCTTAAAATGCACCCTTCCAAAGAGCCCAATAGGCTGTGCTTTTACAAATATGCTTTTGAAATATTCCCTCTCAGATCAGTTCATTCAAATGGACATCTTTTGAGGCTTCTGAATTCCTACTCCACCCTGATTCTCCTCCTTTTTTTTTTGCAATTCAAATTTTTATTGATTTTGTAAAAGCTGGTACATGACAAATCATCATGTGAGCTGAGACACTGCTCCAATGACATCACCAATAAAAATAAAATGGCTATGAAATAAAAGATCCATTTAAGAGAGGATACAGCATTAGTCATAGTCTGAAGAGAAGGAGGGTACAAAAAGAAATAGAATCAAATAGAATAAATGAATTCAAAAATATAAAAAAGAAAAAGAAAGAAAAAAAACTACTCAGGCAGACAAACACAGCAATCATATTTCAGGATCATCAGACAATGCAATATAATTCCAAAAATAGTGCCAGCTGGTTTTTATCAGTCATCGTGCTCAGCATGGATTCATATGAGGCGGTTTTTGTCGTATAGTTGACCCATTCTTTCAGCTCTGGGGGTTTAGGTGTTTTCCAATGCCCGAGTATTGTTCTAACAGCCATAATAATACCAGCCATTACAACCGAAAATTCCTCTGTTGATAAATTATGTACTTGTGATTTGTCTCCTAATAAACACACTCTTGGAGATACTAGCAACGCCTTACCCAGCCATTTACTCATGTGTCTTAAAATTTACCACCAAAAGGGCTGAATCACTGGGCATTCCCAAATATAGTGTAAGAATGTGCCACTTTCTTCCTGACATTTCTAACATGAATTGCTCATTAGCAATTCATGTTGATTCTCCGCCTGTAATGATTCTACTCCTTTTATGTGACCCCCCCCCCCCTCCCTTATTGGATTTTGCTGAAGTTGGCAGCCCTATTCATTTCACTAAGACTGGTCCTGTCTTAAGTCATTCATAAATCAGCCTCAGACATTGAGTTAATACTTTATTGCTGTTTCAGATCCTGTTTTGCTAATATTATGCTTGTAGCTCACTTCTTTTTTTTATTCCATTTACTATGTTTTGTGTCCAAGTGGGTAATTTAGTCTTGTGCATGGGATAGTTGCATTTTTGTGAAGGTGATTAACAAACCAAGAGCAGCAAATAACATGCAGCTATATTTATTTCTGGAATGGTACAGACTATAAACATTTTTGAACCTTACTGTCCCATATATTTGTATTAGATTTGTTCATTAACCGTTCAGGCCTAAATGAAGGCAGAGTAGGCTTCATAAGGTACTGATAGTCATTTCTTCAGTATTAAATAGCACAAAAAGGCAACAGCTGCTCCAGAAATCTTTCATTTGCTGAGCATGCCATATTAGGAAAAAAACTGTCTAATACAAAAAAAAAAGTGATTTCACTGAAAAGCTGAGAAGGGGAAGCAACATGAACACATATCGAGTTTCGGCAGTGTCTTCATAAAGATCACATGACATGAGATGAAGGGAACTCTTTCAAGGTCAAACAGAGGGCAGATCTTCATGAGAATTTTTTATCGTCTTCCGTCTTCCCCAGTTGGCCACCGTGTTAATGTGATCACTTCATTTCTATCACACATATTTGTATGGTCCTTCAGTGTAACCACCTGACTCCTACTGCTGTCTTTTAATGGCCTCATCCTCTGCTTGTGGATTCTCACTGTTTTCTTGGACCTCTGTTTCATGGTTCTTTCCTGAAGGAAACAGAAGTTTGAGAGGAATTCAGTTTGTCAGAATATCTCTTCTAAGACTCCTGAGATTCAAATGATAGTTTTGACCATCTGTTCCTTGAGGTTTGGACTTTCCTGTTTTATCCCTTAATTAAAATTTGTTAATGACAACTCTAACCTGAATAACAAAATGGAAGTGTATTGATTCAAGTCTAATGGGGCTGACATAGCAAAATCTAACAATTTATCAATTATTTTCCTTCATTGCCAGGATCACAACATCCACTGAATGAAATGAACATTCCCATAGTCTCACCTGAAACCTGCAGTCTCTTCTTTCTGGTGTAGATGTACTGCCCTCCAACTAATAATGACAGAAGGATGATGACATCAGTAGCTCTGCATATTGTTTCTTATGCATTCATAATAACATCAAGGATTCATTTATTTGTGTTTTCTGAGAGAGGTGTGGTTTAGGTCATGGTGTTGGCACTAACAGTTCAAGTAACAGGTATCATTAACAGGTTAAAGACGTTTTTATATGTCAGCTTCAGACTTTTTGTTCTGGTCCTTGAATATCACTTTACTACAGTGTATATCTGTGTACATCACTTACTCACTGAGGAGGTGCTCCTGTCTGTAACTACATAAAAATCTAACTTTCCTTCCTTGTCCTGATATTAGTTGATGTCTTTGGTTAATTTTGTTTGTTTGTTTGTTTTTTTGCAGTGCTAAAATTGACAAAGTTTGTCAGAAAAGTATTAGTTCTTTAGTATTTCACTTGGAGAATATAAACAACATACCAGGACAGCGGGACAGTACAATAGGTATGTTTTCACGGCTGACATGGTTTTCCACACAGCAGGTGATGCTCCCTCCAGTCTGACCATTAAGTATAACAGTGGAATGATCAGCACTGATCTGCTGGGTGTCACTTAATGACAGTCCACTCAGAAACCATCTGTACTGAATATTATCCCCCTCAGAAGAGCAGGACATAGTTCATCTCCTCACTGCCTGAAAAAATATTAAACTGCTGAATGTTAATTGCTAAAATTTATAGATTGTTTTTTTTAACATAAAATGTAAGACTTCTTAAATTAGACAAGTTGATCTCTGACAGAGCAGTAAGAGAGATGATATTGTGTGAACCTTCATTGTCTCATAATTGTCATTCTGCACATATATACCAAACTTGTGATTCCACAGATAGCAAGTGATCATTTGAGGAACCATTTTGAGATGCACAGCTTTGATCTTAAGCTTTTGATCAATTAAGATTGAATTCAAATGATTTCTCAAACCACCTGATGATGGGTGAATAGATTGGTGTGGAATGTATACAAATTTTGGTGTGCATTTCATGTGTTGGGTCAAGGTCTCACTATAACAAGCCCATCATAAGAATGAGGAGCATCATAAGAATTCTGTTTTGAGTTCAATATAAACATTTGACAGTAAATTCTTCATCAAATTGTCCTCATGATGAGAGCCAGTCAGAGGTTTTTTTCTGATATTATAATTTGTGGTCGTTGATATTTTGAACTCAGTGCATTCAGACAGTTTCCGAGAGGAGTGTTTAGATTGTTCTGATAATATAAGGTTTTAGTCACTGAGTATCTCACTTATGTAACTACATATGTGTTGTTTTTTTACTACTTTCCGACAGTCGTAACTGTGGAATTGGACATTGCTGAGGCCAGTGAGAGGGTGCCGGACTCTGTAACTACATCAAAAATCTCATTTTAGTCAAATCTTCTCTCTAAATGTATGAAAATCGGGACATGCTACATAGTAACAAAAATAATAATTCACTGTAACAAACACTGGAAATAATTTCTGTTAATGTTATTGTCTGTGGTATGGTTGTAGCTGATGTTTTATGATCTGTCTTTGTTTAGCTGTAATTTTTCTATAGGATGGTAAAGTTGGTAAAGTTTGTAAACTTATTATAACCAGTTGCGCATTAGTTCTTTATTATCAAACATGGAGATACCAGGTCAGTGGGACGTTACAGTGGTTGTGCTTTCACGGCTGACATGGTTTTCCACACAGCAGGTGATGCTCCCTCCAGTCTGACCATGAAATATAATAGTAGCATTATCATCACTGATCTGCTGGATGTCACTTAATGACAGTCCATTCAGAAACCATGTGTACTGAATATTATCCCCCTCAGAAGAGCAGGACACATTCATCTCCTCACTGCCTGAGCAGTGAACAGAGATTACTGGAGAGGACACTGGAGCTGTAGAGGGGTGTGGGGTGGAGGTCAGGGACAAAAGATACAAACCTTACATCATTTAACATAAGTTATATTCAGGAATACTTTTACAGGACCTATAGTTATGCCTATGGCTTGTGTTGATTTTCAAGGGTCACATCACTCAATGAAGTATGCTGAGTATATCTGAGTGACAGTGACAGTAAATTTCATCTGGTGAAACAGATGACTTACCTTCTATGATCAGTTGTATTTCACTGATGTCCACCTTACCAGCTTAATTTGTGATGTGATGTGTAAATAGTAATTCCCTGAGACTGTCCTCTCTGCACTGATTATGACCATAGTCCTAATGTCTTTAATAAACTTCCATCTTTGACTCACTGATGGGTCTGGTGCTTCAGGATCAAACTCAGCTTTGCCTTTTTTAAATTTGAAAACTGGATCTGCAGTACTGTTTAACTTTTCCTTCTGTAACTCCAGATCTCTCATGTCATCAGAAGTCAGTAGCTGTAGATAAACTGACTATTTCAGTGCTCCATAACATGTGTGAGGGAATGCAGACGGTTTCCATACCTGTAATAAGATAGGATGATTTACAGTCGCTGTGCTGACTGTAACATAACTATAGTTAAATCAACAGATATCCAACATTCATAAAGAGTTATTCAGAATAATATTAGCAAAGATGTAAGGAAGAAATATTGCACAGAGGTAATTGGCTGTAATTCACAGATTGGTTTTTAGATTAAAATGTATGACTAATTAGATTATAAAGCAAATCAGTAAGGAAGGTGGTATGTGGACATTATTGTGTAAATATTTATCGTCTCATTATTCTCATTATTGCATATAAATACAGACATTGTGATTATTCAAACAGCAAGTGGTCATTCGAGGAACCTCTTTAAATGGAACACTTTTTATCTTCAGCTTTTGATAAATTAAGACTGAATTTTAATGATTTGTCACACCAGACAATAATGGAGTAATAGGTTGCTGTGAGAATTTTGGCCAACATTTGCATATATGCCAATATTTCATATGTTAGGTCAAGGTCTTACCATAACAAACTCCAGGGAGCATCATCAGAAGCCTGAAAATGATTTGCATTTCTCCTCAGATGAGACGCGTCAGTATTGTCTTTGAATGTTAATGAATCTTAATTTGTTGTAATATAGAAATGTCTGGACAAATTATTTAGCCACAGTCAAGAGATGTAGCCCAAACTATTTGACCTAAAAGAGGAACTCCATGATAATGCATACTGAATTAACTGAAGATGCTGGAAGTATTGTGATAAGTGGGTTATGTCTCTCACACTCTTTCCAGCACAGTCATCGGGATGTTCTCATGTGAAAGAAATTTTTGTACTGTGATATCAGTAGAATTAGCATTAGTTGAACTATATAAGTGGTCAAATGGGATTAGGAGTAGTCACACTTTCTTTTGAGACTGTTTTCCTACTTTATTTTCTTTGTTTGATATAAGTTTGCTGCTACTGACATTCATTTAGAGAGTCAGCAGAGCTGAACCTTTTTGTGACAGAAAGATTCAGATATTTTTTCAATAACTCGCAGGCTTTTATGAGGCCCGGACATCAAACAGTATATGTCCCTGAATTAATGTCATCAAGTGAACAAATGTATGATTGTTCAGTAATGTAAAATTTTAGTTATTAATGAATGTATGTCCATCTCTTGTGGTGAAGGAAAGTTTATGAGCAATTGAACACAGCTTTACACAAATGGTAAAGCTGAGTTTTATTCTAGAGCACCAGACCCAGACTCAGATATATAGATAGATAGATAGATAGATAGATAGATAGATAGATAGATAGATAGATAGATAGATAGATAGATAGATAGATAGATAGATAGATAGATGTTTGAGCTGTGATACTTCTTGGATCCCTCTTCACCACATCCTCTTTTTATGGTGTCCATTTTGTGTAAAACCGTGTTTAATTGCTTTTCTTTCGCTCTGAACCTCTCTTTCCCCCTCTAGTGGCTAGTTTTGTTAAGATCTGTGTTACTTCCTGGTTTCCTTGGTTCACCTGGTAAGTTTAATTATTAGTCCCACCTGTTTCTTGTTAAGTATAAATACAAGTTTTACCCTCGATTCTTTGCCGAATTGTTTTGTCTTGTCTTTTTGTCATGTTAGTTTGTCTGTCTGCCTGTTTTGAGGTCTGAATCTACGACCGTGTAAATTCCTTGAAGTCCAGTCTAACCTGTGCATGCATCCAGTCTCTTCAACCAACCCTGGCGGATTGCATATATATACCAAGACAGAAGTATTTATGCAAACTGAGAACAAGACTAGATTAAGCAAATCAGGTGTGAGTAATGATTAACTTACAAGATGAACTGAGAGAAATTCAGGAAGAGAATACACAAACTTAAGATTAAAGTGAGCAGCAGATGAGGAGGGAGAGAACAGGGTTGTGACAGCTGTGACACTTCTTGGCCACTTCTTCACCACATCCTCTTTTTACGGTGTCCATTTTGTGTAAAACTATGTTTAGTAACTAAATAAACAAACAAAATAACTAAACAAATAAGTAAATAACTTTCATCAGGATGTTCTCGTGGGAAAGAAATGTTCTTACGGTAATTCCAGCCACTGATTACATCATGTTAATTTTAATGTCACTAGAATTAGAACTGAATAATGAGTTTAACTACCATATTAGTTACCAAATAGTATTAGGAATAAGTGTGATTTCACTTAAGACTCTTTTAGTTTTTTCATTTTCGTATGTGTTTTATATCACTGATATACATTTAGAGAATCAGAGCAGGACATGTCAGTAAAAGCAATATCCTCTGTGTTCACCTAAACAATTGGTAAGGCAACAGTAGATAGTTTATGTCCCTGAAATAATGTCATCAAGTGAACAAATACATAATTATCAAATAATATAATCCTTTAATTATTAAGGAATGTATGTGCAAGTCTTGCAGTGAAAGAAAAGCAATTAAACACAGTTTTACACAAAATGGACACCATAAAAAGAGAATGTGGTGAAGAGGGATCCAAGAAGTATCACAGCTCAAACATCTATCTATCTGTCTGTCTGTCTGTCCGTCCATCTATCTATCTATCTATCTATCTATAGAGTGTGGTTACACTTTTTGGTCCCCTTCTCATCACGTCCTCTCATGTTCATGAATGTAAAATACAGAAATTGTTGTGTGTGAAAAAAACATCTCAGTAATTCACAGACTGAAGTCAGATTACTGCAGAAGAAACACAGAGGGCATGAAACGGCAATGGTAATTAATATATTTTCCATGGCCACTGTATCAATGTGTTATGTGCAGATGTTCTTGAATAGTTACATGTACATGTATTTTTCTGGAACAGAGAGTAGATCATGTAAGTAATTATCTCCTCAAGAGTCTCTATGGTCCTGTTGGGCTCCACCCACACTCTTCTCAGTCTTCTACTGACACTGCAAGCTCTAATTCACGGACCTTCATAAAGGCTGATTTATAGTTGTATGTAGGCTCTACGCAGAGCGCAAGTGCCGTAGGTCGTTGTGAGCATAGGTCGTTGTGATCATACTTGTGGGCTGATGTGTCTGCATCACTCTGTAATTACACCACCAAAACACTCTGAAAAGGCGTAGGAGGAAATGTGATGCTACCAAGCGGACCAATCACAGTTGTTGCAGTCTGCATCGCCACAATGTGTAGTTACATTTCAACATTACAGCCTGACATCAAAACCATTTTACTTTCTCAACCATTTTCACCTCTCAAAGACTGGCTTATTTGTCATCGCAGCTGACAGTGCTATTCTGTGGTGATAAGTTAAACAGTGATATGATGAAACTATAAAAGTGATAAAACAATAAACTGACATCTCCTTAAACAAAAAAAATACGAATGAAATGAATAATGTCATAGCAGCATTAGTGAAATCATGATGCAAAACCTCTCAGTTCACTCAAGTGCATGAGCTGTCATGCAGTTCACTGAGGCAAGAGAATAGTTTCCTGATGATGTCTTGGGTGCAGAAATGACAGTAGAAAATACAACTGGTCTTTTCAAGCACTCTGTGACTCTGTGGATGCCTCTGGTCTTAGCTGACACTGACTGCACTTTCAGACAGCAGTTCAACTGTAGATGGTCCCTAAAAGAGGATCAGTCTGGCCTCCAGTCTCGAAAGAGATAGCAGAGTAAACATTGGTGAAGACACGTTGTCTGCACAGGAGAGGATATGCTCTTTTAAACAGGTCAGACATAGGGAACATGTAATAGTATTATTGTTGTTAAATTTGTTTTCTTTATTACTATTATTTTGTAAGACATCATTTTTCAAAGGGTCATAAAGATTGAATCTCCAAACACAAGAATCTACAAGATTTTAACTTCTTAAAATCTCCATCTGTGGACTAACCACTCTCTGTTGTTGTTTGATAACAGTCATAAGTTGAATATGTTAAATCGTTTGAGAATAGGTAATTACAGTTTCAACTTCATTGTTGAAATGATGAAAGTAGGTCTTTTTCCTCTCTGCCAGACTGACTCACACAAGTGTAAATAGTATTTCCCTGAGTCAGACCTCTCTGTACTGGAAATGATCAAAGTGACGTCATCAACAATAATCTGGCATCTGGTTTTGGGATGGATACTCTCAGTGACTTCCATAAACTTCCATAAAATTCTTTTTGTGCTTCAATGCCAGCTCAGTATTTTTTATTTTTGATGTTCTTCCCTACTTCCAGACGGTATTCAATAGAATGAGGAAATAGTTGACTATACCATACACTGACTGTGAAATGCCTTAAAGCTTTGTGGATGGTTGCCATTCAGGATGAAGGAGACTTTTTATCCAAATTTCCTGAAGATTCATCATGCATGACACCATAACTCTAAATGCAAGAAGACAATATTATGAACAATTATACACAGAACAAATGAGATCATGTTTTATCTCATTTGTTCTTTCTTCTCTCACACTTTTTTACTCTCATGATTTATTATTAAATAAGTCAATTGCAAACATTGAGTGAGAAATTCAAGGTTATCTACTCCTTTTAAAATTTTATTATAATTGAGAACCCAGTCATCTAAAATGATGACATATGTACTTTACTGTGTATGAAGTGAACATGGTTCATCAGTAACTTGACATAAAGAAAAATGAATAAAGAATAAAAATAATGATGTAACCATATGAGGTTTTTGGAAATACCATTAACAGCCCAAAAACACTTCATGCGGTCATCAAATGGAAGACACACTGAAGAACTACTTCGTCTCCTGTGGTCTCAGTCAGTGTCAAACATGACATCTCTCTGTACTAGTTCACCTCTGATTGCATGATATATCTCATCCCTTTATTTATTTGTTTAAAATTGACATTTTACATCCAGAGCTCAAGTGATTTTTCATGACTGTTACGAGGGTTAGTGATCACATTATATGTTGTTGCTGCCTCTGTCTTTTCGATCTGTCCGTTTTCTTGTAGGTGGAGTCTGACACGGATTCGTTTGTGGGCGCGGCCTCTCCTATTTAAGCGACCCGTCCCAAGATGGCTCTCTCTCTCTCACTCTCCCTCATTTTCGATTCCCTCGGGCAGACGCGGAAACTACCTTTCGTTTATAGCGGATGTTATTTAGTTTCTTGTGTTAGTTAATGTCGTTATAGTTTGTAAACACCTGGGTCATTTACTGTACATGAGTATATTTGGCGGGCACTTGTTTTGAGCACTGTAGGGCAGGTTCAGCGAGAGTAGCAGCAAGTGGGACGGAAGACTCACGTTTTTCTTTTCGGGAGCCAGGGAAGTTGCTTTGTGCACAAGGAAGAAAGCGTGAGGGTTTTTTTTCTTTTTTTTTATTATCTTGTCTTCTGTTTTCCCCGTTGTTCTCATTTGCTGCCGCCTCGATCCCTTATTTTGTGAGTTTTGTTAATTTTCATTAAAATTGTCAAGCTTAAGCGTACGGAACGGTGTGGGGTTTATTTTATGTTACTGCGTCCTGCTTTGGTCTTTTTTTACAAAAAGGCTGGGCTCGTAACAATGACACATAAATTATTGATCAACTGTCAGGCAGGACACAGATTCATAGCAGTGAGTCAGCCTTTTGACAAGACAAAACAGCACACAACTTTCCTCTATGTCGCTTATGAAGATCTCAGTTTATTGTTTTATTACTTTCAGTGTTTCATCATGTCACTGTCTAACTCATCACTAAAAGAAATGCACTGTCAGTTGTGATGATAAATAAGCCACTCTTTGAAGCTGATGTTGAGAATGTGAAGTGGTTTTACGTCGGGTCTTTTAGAGAAATGTGGGTTACAGTTTGCAGTGTCAGTAGGAGACTGTGAAGAGTGTGGGTGGAGCCCAACAGGACCATAGAGACTCTTGTGGAGATAATTACTTACATGATCTGCTGTCTGTTCCAGCAAAAATACATGTACATGTAACTATTGAAGAACATCTGCACATAACACATTGATACAGTGGCCATGGAAAATATATTAATTCAATATTAAATCGTTGTTATCACATGCCCTCTGTGTTTCCCCTGCAGGGTATATGGGCTGAGTTCAGTTTGTATTTGAGCTGTATTTTCTCACACATGTGTAGCTGCATTCTGCATTTAGGAATGTACTGAAAGTTGTTAAACTCATTTGTTCTAGAATTTACCAAAGGTCATATACACAGTTCAAATACTGGAAAACTGGGAACATATTCAGCTGCTCTGAAGAGTCAAAGGGCCATTTCTAACGATGACAGAGACTTCGTTCATGTCACCTCTTCAATCACCAAGCAGCCTAGACTACTGGATTAAACACTCAGTTGCCCTTCAACACAGTCCACAATGCTTTTACTAATATGCTTTTGAAATATTCCCTCTCAGATTAGTTCATTCAAATATCGATATTCTGAAACCTCCAAATACCTCCTCCACTCCGTTTCTCTTCCTGTTATGTGACTGTAACTGAGTTGGCCCATATGTATCACACTATAAAGCACAATGTCAGCTATAATAGTCCTGAGTGGTCAGGGAGCACACCCCCTCACCCCTCCTTGAATTTAGGGCTCCCTTACCGGATTTTGCTAAAGTTGGAAATCCAATTCGCTTTGCCAATATTGTTCTTTTCTTAGGTCATTCATCAATCAGCAGGACAATATTTTACGCAGTTTTAGATTATATTTTGTTCATATACTGCTTGTAGCTTGCTTTTTTCAATTCCACTTGCTATGTTTTGTGCCCAAATGGGTAATTTAGTCTTGTGCATGGGATGCTTACATTTTTGTGAAAGTGATTAACACACCAAGCTCGGCATATAACATGTAGTTATGTTTATTTCTGAGATGGTTGTAAAATGTCTGAACCTTACTGTGCTGTGTATTTTTATTGGATTTGTTCATTAACTGTTCAGGCCTAAACCAAGGCAGATGCTTGCGGGCTTTATAAGCTATTGTTTAAATTTGATAAAATCTCATAATTGCAGTGACATTGGCTTGTGTATGAAGTATTCACAAGAAATGTTGCTGAAAATGTTTAACACATATATATAACGCTTTGTAAATGAATGCCCTGCCCTCAAAATACAGATATATGTGATACACAACTGACACTTAAAAGGCCAATGCAAAACCTGTCATTTGTTCAATATTAAATAGTGCAAAAATGCAAAAGCTGCTGCAAAAATGTGTCATGTGCTAAGCATGCTGTATTAAAGAAAGACTGAAAGGCTGAGAAGGGGAAGCAACATGAAGACATCAATCATATTCAAGAAGAATCAAGTTTCTGCAGTGCATTCACAGACTTCCCATGACACAAGATGAAGGGAACACTTTCAAGTTCACACACAGCAGATCTTCATGAGAGTTTTTGATCATCTCCAATCTTCCCCAGTTGCCCACCGAGTTAATGTGATCACTTAATTTCTATTACACACATTTGTATGGTCCTTCAGTGTAACCACCTGACTCCTACTGCTGTCTTTTAACGGCTTCATCCTCTGCTTGTGGATTCTCACTGTTTTCTTGGACCTCTATGTCCTGGTTCTTTCCTGAAGGAGACAGAAGTTTGAGAAGAATTCGGTTTGTCAGAAAATCTCTTCTAACACTCCTGAGATTCAAATGATAGTTTTGACCTCTGTTCCTTGAGGTTTCGACTTTCCTGTTTTATCCATTGATTAAAATTTGTTAATGACAACCCTAACCTGAATAGCAAAATGGAGGTGTACCGATTCAAACATGATATGCTGACATAGCAAAATCTATCAATTTTGAACAACTATTTTCCTTCATTGCCAGACCACGACATCCACTGAGTGAAATGAACATACCCATAGTCTCACCTGAAACCTGCAGTCTCTTCTTTCTGGTGTAGATGTACTGCCCTCCTACTAATAATGACAGAAGGATGATGACCTCACAGAGCCACACATACACAAACACCACAGACCCTGTGATGTAATCAGAGATGACAAAACATATATGTGCATCAGTAGCATTGCATTCTTATCTATTCATAACAACATCAATGGTTCATCAATTTGTATTTTCTATGAGAGGTGTGGTTTTGATCATGGTGTTGGCACTAACAGTTTGGATACAGACAAAAGAGGTAAAAGTCATTTTATTGTGTTAACTTATATAAACCACATACCGTTATATATTATACACCAATGACTTATAGCCAGATTGGAAAAAGAGTGTTTGAAGTGTCTTGTGTTGGGTCCGGTCAGTTGTAACACTGGGTCATGTTTCTGTTAATGTTTGGGACTCTGTAACCACATATCAGCCTAATATCACTCTAATCACTTCTCCCAAATATTGAAAAAGCATGACATTGTGAATCATTTTGTCATGGACTTAAACCAGAGCTGGACACAAGTGCAGAAACACAGGATTTTATTCTGGGACTGAGCAGAGCAGGGTACAAAAGGAATCAAAACAAAATTTCTTTAAAAGTTCACATGATATGCGCCATTCAGAGATGTACTTTTTGTTGTTAGAATTTGTTCAATTCTAAAATCAGTGCATTGATACAATGTCAGGTTATAAAGGTTTAGATTGTTCTAATACTGTCAGTGTTTATCTGTTGAGTATCTCACTTAAGTGACACCATAAGTGCTGTTTGAACCAGTATCTGACACTGTTATGACTGTGGAACTGGGTATCACTGAACTCACTGAGGAGGTGCTCCAGTTCATAAAAATCTAACTTTCCTTAGATGTCCTGATTTTAGCTGATGTTTTTTGATGTATTTTGTTTGTATTTTTATGTGTGGTGGTAAAGTTGGAAGGGATGCATTGATTGTGAAATTCTGGGCTGACTTTGGCCGATAGCCAATGGTGATACCGAAGTGTTTTTTGTTTGTTTTGTTTTTCTTGTTGTTCATTCCCCCTTTTGTGCCAGGGAAACAAAGAAATCTTCATTATAAAAAATTACTATTGTCCGAGTCATACCACAAATAACTGACGCAACATTTAGCCAGCGCAAATTTGATGCAACACAACAGATAAACACTGGCCACTGCCACCGGTGAATGCCATCTTATTTGTCGATAGGCTGATGGCAGTCAACAAGGCGGGTTGTCCAATACCAAAGTACGGCTGATAAATCGGTGCATCCCTAAAAGTTGCTAAGGTTTGTCAACTTGTTGTAATGATATAAACATTAATTCTTTAGTATTACACTTGGAGAACATAAACAACATACCAGGACAGCGGGACACTACAATAGTTGTGTTTTCACGGCTGACATGGTTTTCCACACAGCAGGTGATGCTCCCTCCAGTCTGACCATTAAGTATAACAGTGGAATGATCAGCACTGATCTGCTGGGTGTCACTTAATGACAGTCCATTCAGAAACCAGGTGTACTGAATATTATCCCCCTCAGAAGAGTAGGACACAGTCATCTCCTCACTGCCGGAGCAGTGAACAGAGATTTCTGGGGAGGACACTGGAGCTATAGAGGGGTGTGGGATGGTGGTTTGGGAAAAAAGATACAAACTTTGCACCATGAGTAGTGAATACATAGTTTAACATAAGTTATATTTATGCATACTTTTTGAGGACCTATGCTTAGGCCTGAGGTTGATTCTCTTTCTCAATGAACACTTCACGCAATGACATGTATTTAAACAAATGGAGTATTTCCTGATTGAGTGTATTCTTCTCAAAAGGAAAGAACAGATTTTAATGATCTGTTTAAATGTTATTTAAGTTGTCTGAATGACAGTGACAGTAAATTTCATCTGGTGAAACAGATGACTTACCTTCTATCTTCAGTTGTATTTCACTGATGTCCACCTTACCAGCTGAGTTTGTGATCTCTAAATAGTAATTCCCTGAGTCTGTCCTCTCTGCACTGGTTATGACCATGGTCCTAATGTCTTTAATAAACTTCCATCTTTGACTCACTGATGGGTCTGGTGCTTCAGAAAGAAACTCAGCTTTGTCTTTTTTAAATCCGAAAACTACATCTGGAGTACTGTTTAACGCTTCCTTCTTTAACAGCAGTTCTGTCATGTCATCAGAAGTCGGTAGCTGTAGATAAACTGACTGCTTCAGTGCTCCATAACATGTGTGTGAGGGAATGCAGACGGCCACCATACCTATAATGAGATAAAGACAGTTTACAGTCTCTGTGTCCTGGCTGATACCATAAGTCTGATTAAGTAACCAGTGATCATATTGCATGTTGCTTTGTATCTAAAACATTCCATGTTGTTTCACATCTATGCACAAAAATTTCAATAGTTCTTTTTCTACTGTTTTCTGAAGGGGTGTAATTTTGATTATGGTGTAAGTACTAACAGTACGGAGACAAGGCATAGAAGTTAAAAAGCCTTTTTCACTACTTCAAATTTTTTGCTGTGGCGTTTTATATATCACTTTATTGCTGAGATAGTTACAGAAAGCTTGTGATGTAAATCCAAGCTTTTGTCCCATGAACACAAAAATATTTGTGTTAATAATTTTTTTTAAATTATTCAGTATTCATCACAAACCAATAACTTCTGGGTGGATTCAGGAGAAAGGGAGTTTGAGGTGCCTTGGGTCATGTTTGAGACTCTGTAACCACATACCAGCCTAATATAACTCTAATTATTTCTCCAAAATATTTTAAAAACACGACATAGTGAATCGCGTCGTCAAATTTGTTGAAAACGAAGTTTCACAAAAATGTCATGGAAAAAAGTCCATATGAAATGTAACAGGGAGAAATCTTCCCCCTAACAGGATGTTCTGCGCATCCTTCCAAATACTGTTATGTAGGGAATGCCCACTCAATTATCCATTTTAATTCCATCTTATAAATAGCCACATCTCATCCAGTTTTACGAATATTCATTGGGTTTCCGGTGCTGCGCTGTGTGTGTGGCATCTCAGAAAAAAGTCTCTTGCCAAAAGTTCCAATAACTAACTTCCTGTTCTGGGTTGAGTGTGAGTTTTAACGTAGGATATGTGATTCCATTTACATCTTTGTTTGTGCTGGTAGTCCTGCATGCTGCGGTTTATTGTTTATTGTTTTGCTTGCTTTACTGTTTATTGTTTTGCATGCCTTACTGTTTGTCTGGCCTGCTTTACTGGTTGCTGCTTGTTTGCTTCACTGTCCACTGCTTCGTCTGACTTTCGTTTTAAACCTGCTTGTTGGTAAACCAACTGATCTTGCTTTTCTCAGTATTATTTGCTTCCTCTCCAATAGAAGTGATCAGTGATGTGTCTGGTGGTTGTCCTGAGGGGGCAGGTCTCATAGCCTGGTTCCCTGCTATTGACCCTTGTCACTACATGCTTAACTGATGTGCTTTTCTTGCACTTAACCCCTTCTTGCACCTCTTTGCAGTTTGTGTGTGTGCTGTGTGTGTGTGCCGTATGTGTGTGAGTGTGTGCATGTTCACAATCACATGTGACGGTGGTAAGTATTCTCCTCCCAAACTAGGTACCACCCCCCCCCCCCCCCCCCCCCCCCCCCCCGCTAGTCCCCTCTGCGGTCGGCCTGCCTCACTTTTTCGTGGTGCCCTTCTGAGTCATCCTAGTAATCCTAGTGGCAGTTATAGGTACAGAAACACCTTGTTTAAATCTCTCTTTTATGTTTTTATTAAATAGCTAATTAAATTCTTTAGTATTTAAATAAAGTGCTGTTTCTTGTGCATGAACACTCTCTTTTCTCCCATTACAGTGAATTTAAATAAACTTTACTCTCATTATATTTGAAAACCATGTCTCTGCTCTTGTTTTACAGATAAAGACCTGTGTAATACTTGCTGTTTACTAAGGGATTAGGTATAAAACTCCCGACATGGCGTTGTCGGTATATACATTGCCCTAGGAGGACCCTTCACCTACCGCCCCCCTCTGGTCACAGATAGGAACAGTACAAAGATATACCATAATTACAATTTGTAGTTTTGATATTTTGAGCTCAGTGCATTCAGACAGTTTCAGTGAAGAATGTTTAGATTGTTCTGATAATGTAAGGGTTTAATTGTTGACTATCTCACTTGTGTAACTACATATGTCTCGCTTCTTACTGGTTTCTGACATCGTCGTCACTCTGGAATTGGACATTGCTGAAGTCACTGAGAGGGTACTAGAGTCTGAAACTACATAAAAAATCTAATTTTAGTCCAATCCTCTCTCTAACTGTATGAAGATTGGGACATGCTACATAGTCACCAAACTAATAATTCACTGTAACAAACCCAGGAAATGTTTTCTATTATTGTTTTTGTCTGTATCATGGTTGTAGCTGATGTTTTTTTTATCTGTTTTTGTTTGGTTGTGACCAGTAGGCGATTTGTAGGAGGATGAGAGAGGATGCCATCCCCCTTGTTAGCAAAATGACCAAAATGCATCCCCCTTGTTAACCTGCCATCCCCTTATATTCTCTATAGAGTAGTGTCACTGGACCATTGGTCCATCCCCCCTTTTCAAAAATAAGAAATCGCCTACTGCTTGTAATAAAACCAAATGTTGAACAGTAATATTGGTAAGGTTTGTCAACTTGTTGTAATCAGACAGGCATTAGTTCTTTAGCATGACACTTGAATAATATAAACAACATACCAGGACAGTGGGACAGTACAGTGGTTTTGTTTTCACGGCTGACGTGGTTTTCCACACAGCAGGTGATGCTCCCTCCAGTCTGACCATTAAGTATAACAGTGGAATGATCAGCACTGATCTCCTGGGTGTCACTTAATGACAGTCCATTCAGAAACCATGTGTACTGAATATTATCCCCCTCAGAAGAGCAGGACACAGTCATCTCCACACTGCCTGAGCAGTGAACAGAGATTACTGGGGAGGACACTGGAGCTGTAGAGGGGTGTGGGGTGGAGGTCAGGGAGAAAACATACAAACTTTACATCATTTAACATAAGTCATATTCAGGAATACTTTTACAGGACCTATAGTTAGGCGTATGGCTTGCCTTGATTTTCATGTGTCACATCACACAGTGAAGTATGCTGAGTATATCTGAGTGACAGTGACAGTACATTTCATCTGATGAAAGAGATGACTTACCTTCTATCTTCAGTTGTATTTCATTGAAGTCTGCTTTGCCAGCTGAATTTGTGATGTCTAAATAGTAATTCCCTGAGTCTGTCCTCTTTGTGCTGGTTATGACCATGGTCCCATTGTCTTTAATAAACTTCCATCTTTGACTCACTGATGGGTCTCGTGCTTTAGGATCAAACTCAGCTTTACCTTTTTTAAATTTGAAAACTGGATCTGGAGTACCGTTTAATTGTTCCTTCTTTAACAGCAGCTCTGTCATGTCATCAGAAGTCAGTAGCTGTAGATAAACTGACTGCTTCAGTGCTCCATAACATGTGTGTGAGGGAATGCAGATGGCCACCATAGCTGTAATAAGATAAGACAATTTATAGTCTCTGTGCTGGTAAGTCAAAAGTTATCTGTCATTCATTAAAGGTATTGAAAAAAATATTAGTCAAAATGGAAATGAAAAAAGATTGCACAAATACAAAGTACTTATATTCATTTGTTTGTTCAATTAAAATGCACGACTGATTAGATTTTAAAAAGGATCTCTTACAGAACAGTAAGAGAGATGTCATTATGGCATGTAGATGATATTTTGTGAACTTTCATTGTCTCATTATTCTCATTCTGCACATATATGCGATATTCTACTAACAGGAAATAATCATCCTCTTAGAATGGATGAGCATTAGTCTTCAGCTTTTGCTAAATTGAGAATGAAATCCAATGACTTGTCAAATCAGCTGAGGACAGATTAATCAATTGTTGCAAGAATTTTGAGCAATATTTGTATATAATGACAATATTTCATATGTTAGATCAAAGGGTTTACCATAACAAGCTCCAGGGAGCATCATCAGAAGCCTGAAGATGATTAGCATTTCTCCTCAGATGAGACGTGTCAGTGTTGTCTTTGAATCTTTATAAAATTTTTTGTAATGTAGAAATATCTTGACGAGTTATTTGGCAACAGAAGAGAGATGGCCTGTGCACTAAGAAATATATAACACAAACTAAATGGCTGGAAAGAGGAACTCAGTTATGATACGTACTGTGAAGTTAAACTGTGAAGATGCAGGAAGTATTGTTTGAAATAGGCTATGTCTCTCACCCTCTTTCCTGCACTTTCTTTGTGAAGCTTTCATGTGAAATTAATGTTCTTACTGTTATTCCAGCTAAAGATTACATTATTTTGATTTTAATTTCACTAGAAAGTACTGAGTAAAGAGTTCAACTAGTATATTAGTTTTCACACAGTGTTAGAACCAAGTGTGATTTCACTTAAGACTGCTCTAATATTTTAATGTTTCATGTTTATTTTGTATTTGTTTTCTGTTACTGATATATATTTAGTGAATCAGAGCAGAACAAGTCAGTAAAAGCAATATCCTCTGTGTTCACCTAAACAACTGGTAAGGCAACAGTGTACAGTTTATGTCTCTGGAATAATGTTATCAAGTGAACAAATGTATAATTATCAAATAATATAATCCTTTTATCTTTTCTTGATTATCAAGGAATGAATATCCAAGTTTTGCAGTGAAAGAATTAAACACAGCAATTAAACACAGTTTTACACAAGATGGACACCATAAAAAGAGAATGTGGACACCATAAAAATAAAATGTAGATCTATCTATCTATCTATCTATCTATCTATCTATCTATCTATCTATCTATCTATCTATCTATCTATCTATCTATCTATCTATCTATCTGTCTGTCTGTATCTATCTATCTATCTATCTATAGAGTGTGGTTACACTTTTTGGTCCCCTTCTCATCACGTCCTCTCATGTTCATGAATGTAAAATACAGAAATTGTTGTGTGTGAAAAAAACATCTCAGTAATTCACAGACTGAAGTCAGATTACTGCAGAAGAAACACAGAGGGCATGAAACGGCAATGGTAATTAATATATTTTCCATGGCCACTGTATCAATGTGTTATGTGCAGATGTTCTTGAATAGTTACATGTACATGTATTTTTCTGGAACAGAGAGTAGATCATGTAAGTAATTATCTCCTCAAGAGTCTCTATGGTCCTGTTGGGCTCCACCCACACTCTTCTCAGTCTTCTACTGACACTGCAAGCTCTAATTCACGGGCCTTCATAAAGGCTGATTTATAGTTGTATGTAGGCTCTACGCAGAACGCAAGTGCCGTAGGTCGTTGTGAGCATTTATACTTGTGGGCTGATGTGTCTGCATCACTCTGTAATTACACCACCAAAACACTCTGAAAAGGCGTAGGAGGAAATGTGATGCTACCAAGTGGACCAATCACAGTTGTTGCAGTCTATGTCGCCGCAATGTGTAGTTACATTTCAACATTACAGCCTGACATCAAAACCATTTTACTTTCTCAACCATTTTCACCTCTCAAAGACTGGCTTATTTGTCATCACAGCTGACAGTGCTATTCTGTGCTGATAAGTTAAACAGTGATATGATGAAACTGTAAAAGTGATAAAACAATAAACTGACATCTCCTTAAACAAAAAAAATACGAATGAAATGAATAATGTCATAGCAGCATTAGTGAAATCATGATGCAAAACCTCTCAGTTCACTCAAGTGCATGAGCTGTCATGCAGTTCACTGAGGCAAGAGAATAGTTTCCTGATGAGTCTTGGGTGCAGAAATGACAGTAGAAAATACAACTGGTCTTTTCAAGCACTCTGTGACTCTGTGGATGCCTCTGGTCTTAGCTGACACTGACTGCACTTTCAGACAGCAGTTCAACTGTAGATGGTCCCTAAAAGAGGATCAGTCTGGCCTCCAGTCTCAAAAGAGATAGCAGAGTAAACATTGGTGAAGACACGTTGTCTGCACAGGAGAGGATATGCTCTTTTAAACAGGTCAGACATAGGGAACATGTAATAGTATTATTGTTGTTAAATTTGTTTTCTTTATTACTATTATTTTGTAAGACATTATTTTTCAAAGGGTCATAAAGATTGAATCTCCAAACACAAGGATCTACAAGATTTTAACTTCTTAAAATCTGCATCTGTGGAATAACCGCTCTCTGTTGTTGTTTGATAAGTCATAAGTTGAATATGTTAAATTGTTTGAGAATAGGTGATTACAGTTTCAACTTCATTGTTGAAATGATGAAAGTAAGTCTTTCTCCTCTCTGCCAGACTGACTCACACAAGTGTAAATGGTATTTCCCTGAGTCAGTCCTCTCTCTCCTGGAAATGATCAAAGTGACGTCATCAACAATAATCTGGCATCTGGTTTTGGGGTAGATACTCTCAGTGACTTCCATAAACTTCCATAAAATTCTTTTTGTGCTTCAGTGCCAGCTCATATTTTTTATTTTTGATGTTCTTCCCTACTTCCAGACGATATTCAATAGATTGAGGAAATAGTTGACTATACCATACACTGACTGTGAAATGCCTTAAAGCTTTGTGGATGGTTGCCATTCAGGATGAAGGAGACTTTTTATCCAAATTTCCTGAAGATTCATCATGCATGACACCATAACTCTAAATGCAAGAAGACAATATTATGAACAATTATACACAGAACAAATGAGATCATGTTTTATCTCATTTTTTCTTTCTTCTCTCACACTTTTTTACTCTCATGATTTATTATTAAATAAGTCAATTGCAAACACTGAGTGAGAAATTCAAGGTCATGTACTCCATTTAAAATTTTATTATAATTGAGAACCCAGTCATCTAAAATGATGACACATGTACTTTGCTGTGTATGAAGTGAACATGGTTGAGATAAACAGTACAGTAACAGTAACTTGAGATAAAGAAAAATGAATAAAGAATAAAAACAACAATGTAACCATGTAAGGTATTTGGAAATACCATTAACAGCCCAAAAACACTTCATGTATTCATCAAATGACAGTCACAGTGTCAAATGTGATATCTCTATGTAGTAGTTCACATCTGATGGCATGATATATCTCTTCCCTTTGTTTATTCATTTTTTTATTCAATTGACATTTCACATCCAGGGCTCAGCTGATTTTTCATGACCCATGAATTACTAATCAACTGTCAGGCAGGACACAGATTCATAGCAGTGGGTCAGCCTTTTGACAAGACGAAACAGCACACAACTTTCCTCTATGTCTCTTAAGGAGTTTATTGTTTTATCACTTTCACTGTTTCATCATGTCACTATCTAACTCATCACTAAAAGAAATGCACTGTCAGTTGTGATGATAAATAAGCCAGTCTTTGAAGCTGATGTTGAGAATGTGAAGTGGTTTTACATCGGGTCTTTCAAAGACCTGTGGGTTACAGTTTGCAGTGTCAGTAGAAGACTGAGAGGAGTGTGGGTGGAAGCCAACAGGGCCATAGAGACTCTTGTGGAGATAATTACTTACATGATCTACTCTCTGTTCCAGCAAAAATACATGCTCATTTAACTATTCAAAAACATTTGCACATAACACATTGATACAGTGGCCATGGAAAATATATTAATTCAATATTAAATCATTGTTATCACATGCCCTCTGTGTTTCCCCTGCAGGGTATATGGGCTGAGTTCAGTTTGTATTTGAGCTGTATTTTCTCACACATGTGTAGCTGCATTCTGCATTTAGGAATGTACTGAAAGTTGTTAAACTCATTTGTTCTAGAATTTACCAAAGGTCATATACACAGTTCAAATACTGGAAAACTGGGAACATATTCAGCTGCTCTGAAGAGTCAAAGGGCCATTTCTAACGATGACAGAGACTTCGTTCATGTCACCTCTTCAATCACCAAGCAGCCTAGACTACTGGATTAAACACTCAGTTGCCCTTCAACACAGTCCACAATGCTTTTACTAATATGCTTTTGAAATATTCCCTCTCAGATTAGTTCATTCAAATATCGATATTCTGAAACCTCCAAATACCTCCTCCACTCCGTTTCTCTTCCTGTTATGTGACTGTAACTGAGTTGGCCCATATGTATCACACTATAAAGCACAATGTCAGCTATAATAGTCCTGAGTGGTCAGGGAGCACACCCCCTCACCCCTCCTTGAATTTAGGGCTCCCTTACTGGATTTTGCTAAAGTTGGCAATCCAATTCATTTAGCTAATATTGCTCTTTTCTTAAGTCATTCATAAATCAGCAGGACAATTATTTTTAGAAATTTAGTTGATATTTTACGCAGGTTTAGATTGTTCATATAGTGCTTGTGGGTAGTTTTTTTCAATTTCACTGACTATGTTTTGTGCCCAAATGGGTAATTTAGTCTTGTGCATGGGGCAGTTGCATTTTTATGAAAGTGAGTAACACACCAAGCTCGGCATATAACGCCTAGCTATGTTTATTTTTGGAATGGTACAGATTATATGCAGTTTTGTCACATTTATAATTTATTTGTGGTTGTAAAATGTCTGAACCTTACTGTACTGTGTATTTTTATTGGATTTGTTCATTAACTGTTCAGGCCTAAATGAAGGCAGATGCTTGCGGGCTTTATAAGATATTGTTTAAATTTGATAAAATCTCATGATTGCAGTTACATTGGCTTGTGTATAAAGCAGTCAAAGGAAATGTTGTTGAATGCTTAACATATATTTATAATGCTTTCTAAAGTGGAAGCCCTGCCCTCAAAACACAGGTATATGTGATACACAACTGACACTTAAAAGGCCAATGCAAAACCTGGTCATTTGTTCAATATTAAATAGTGCAAAAAGGCAAAAGCTTCTGCAAAAATGTTTCATGTGCTAAGCATGCCATATTAAGAAAAAATGGTCCAAAAAAAAAGAGTGTGATTTCACTGAGAAGGAGAAGCAACATGAAGACATCAATCAAGTTCAAGAAGAATCAAGTTTCTGCAGTGCATTCAGACTTCACATGACACAAGATAAAGGGGACGCTTTCAAGTTCACACACAGCAGATCTTCATGAGAGTTTTTATCATCTCCAAGCTTCCCCAGTTGGCCATCGTGTTGATGTGATCACTTCATTTCTTTCACACACATTTGTACGGTCCTTCAGCGTAACTTTCGATGCCTTCTTTAAACAGCTTCATCCTCTGCTTGTGGATTCTCACTGTTTTCTTGGAGCTCTGTTTCCTGGTTCTTTCCTGAAGGAAATAGAAGGTTGAGTGGAATTCGGTTTGTCAGAACATCTCTTCGAAGACTCTTGAGATTCAAATGATAGTTTTGACCTCTGTTCCTTGAGATTTCGACTTTCCTGTTTTATCCATTGATTAAAATTTGTTAATGACAACCCTAACCTGAATAACAAAATGGGATGTATTGATTCAAGCATGATAAGGCTGACATAGCAAAATCTAACAATCTTTAAACAACTATTTCCTTTCATTGCAGGATCACAACATCCACTGAATGAAATTAACATACCCATAGTCTCACCTGAAACCTGCAGTCTCCTCTTTCTGGTGTAGATGTACTGCCCTCCTACTAATAATGACAGAAGGATGATGACCTCACAGAGCCACACATACACAAACACCACAGACCCTGTGATGTAATCAGAGATGACAAAAGATATATGTGCATCAGTAGCATTGCATTCTTATCTATTCATAACAACACCAATGATTCATTAATTTGTATTTTCTATGAGAGGTGTGGTTTCGATCATGTTGTTGGCACTAACATTTTGGATACAGACTAAAGAGGTAAAAGTTGTATTATCATGTTCATTTCAGACTTTTTGTTCTAATCCTTGTATATCACTTTATGACAGAGAGGGTAACATACAGCTTGTGATATGGATTCAAGTTATGTCACTAAAAATTAAATCTTTGTGTTTGCAGTATTTCAGAATTACTCTGTATGTATTACAAGCCAATGACTTATAGACAGATTGAGGAAAAAGGGAGTTTGAAGTGTCTGGCATGGGGTCCAGTCAATTGTAACACTGGGTCATGTTTCTGTTCATATTTGGGACTCTGTAACCTCATATCAGTCTAATATCACTCTGATGACTTCTCCCAAATATTTAAAAAGTATGACATTGTGAATCATTTTGTCATGGACTTAAACAAGCGCGGAAACGCAGAATGTTATTCTGGGACTGAGCAGAGCAGGGTACAAAGAGGAATCAAAACAAAGTTTATTTTAAAGTCCACATGATAGGAGCCATTCAGAGATATACTTTTTGTTGTTAGAATTTGTGAAATTTTGAAGTCAGTGTATTGACACAATGTCAGGTTATAAAGGTTTAGATTGTTTTAATACTGTCAGTGTTTATCGGTTGAGTATCTAACTTAAGTGACACCATAAGTGCTGTCTGAACCAATATCTGACACTGTTATGACTGTGGAACTGGGCATCACTGAACTCACTGAGGAGGTGCTCCAGTCTATAACATAAAAATCTAACTTTCCTTATATGTCCTGATTTTAGCTGATGTTTTTTGATGTATTTTGTTTGTATTTTTATGTGTGGTGGTAAAGTTGGTAGGGATGCACTGATTGTGAGATTCTGGGCTGATTTTGGCTGATAGCCAATGCTGATGCAGACACCAAAGGTTTTCTTTATTTGTTTTGTTTTTCTTGTTATTAATTCCCTCATTTGTGCTATGGAAACAAAGAAATCTTCATTATAAAAAATTACTGTTGTCCAAGTCAGACCGCAAATAACCAACATGACATTTAGCTAGCTCAAACTTGATGTGACACAACAGATAATCACTGGCCACTGCAACCGGTGAATGCCATCTTATTTGCCTATAGGCCAATGGCAGTCAACAAGGCGGGTCGTCCAATACCAAAGTACAGCTGATAAATCGGTGCATCCCTAAAAGTTGCTAAGGTTTGTCAACTTGTTGTAATCAGAAAAGCATACGTTCATTGGTATCACACTCTGAGAACATAAACAACATACCAGGACAGCGGGACAGCACAATAGTTATGTTTTCACGGCTGACATGGTTTTCCACACAGCAGGTGATGGTCCCTCCAGTCTGACCATTAAGTATAGCAGTGGAATGATCAGCACTGATCTCCTGGATGTCACTTAATGGCAGTCCATTCAGAAACCATGTGTACTGAATATTATCCCCCTCAGAAGAATAGGACACAGTCATCTCCTCACTGCCTGAGCAGTGAACAGAGATTACTGGGGAGGACACTGGAGCTGTAGAGGGGTGTGGGGTGGAGGTCAGGGAGAAAAGATACAAACCTTACATCATTTAACATAAGTTATATTGACGCATAGTTCTACAGGACCTATAGATAGGCCTATGGCTTGTGTTGATTTTCAAGGGTCACATCACACAGTGAAGTATGCTGAGTATATTCAAGTTGTCTGAGTAACAGTGACAGTAAATTTCATCTGATGAAAGAGATGACTTACCTTCTATCTTCATTTGTATTGTGCTGTTGTCCACTTTACCAGCTGAATTTGTGATGTCTAAATAGTAATTCCCTGAGTCTGTCCTCTCTGCACTGGTTATGACCATGGTCCTAATGTCTTTAATAAACTTCCATCTTTGACTCACTGATGGGTCTGGTGCTTCAGAAAGAAACTCAGCTTTGCCTTTTTTAAATTTGAAAATTGGATCTGAATAACCGTTTAACGTTTCCTTCTTTAACAGCAGTTCTGTCACATCATCAGAAGTCAGTAGCTGTAGATAAACTGACTGCTTCAGTGCTCCATAACATGTGTGTGAGGGAATGCAGACAGCCACCATACCTGTAATAAGATAAGATCGTTTACAGTCTCTGTGAGTTGGCTGATAGCATCAGTCTGATTAGGTAAACAGTGATCATATTGCATGTTTGGAGCAACAGTTTGGAGACAATGCAGAGAAGTTAAAAAGTCTTTTTCACTACTTCAGATTTTTTGTTGTGATGTTTATATATCACTTTGGTGCTGAGATAGTTACAGACAGCTTGTGATGTAAATCCAAGCTTTTGTCCCATGAACACAAAAATATTTGTGTTGACATTTTTTTTTAATTATTCAGTATTTATCACAAACCAATAACTTCTGGGTGGATTCAGGAGAGAGGGAGTTTGAGATGCCTTGTGCAGGGTTGTTTATGACACATGTTCTGTGCATCTTTCCAAATACTCTGTTACGTAGGGAAACGCCCACTCAATTATCCATTTTAACTCCAACTTATAAATGGCCACACCTCATCCAGTTTTACGAATATTCCTTGGGTCTCCGGTGCTGCACTGTGTGTGTGACGTCTCAGCAAACAAGTCTTTTGCCAAAAGCTCCAGTAACTAACTTCCTGTTTTGGGTCGAGTGTGAGTTTTAACATAGGATCTGTGATTCTGTTTACATCTTGGTTTGTGCTGGTAGTCCCGCTGGATGAACCAACCTTGTTTTATCGAACATGTGCTCACGACAGAGTAGCACCTGCCACCCTGTGGTAGCCAGGGTTATAACCGCTGCTGTTTTGTCTTGCTTGTTAATTGTTTTGACTGTTAATTGTTTTTTCTCTAGCTTACTGTTTTGTCCTGAGCTTCCTGTTTACCTTGAGTGTATTCTCTTTTTGTTACGTTTTGTCTTTAGTTTCCTGTTTTGCCTTTAGTTTACTTTCTCGTTATCTTTACTGTTTATTATTCTATCTGGTCAGGCAGGCACCCTGATCGGAGTTTGCTTGCCTAAGTTTGTTTGGCTTGTATTGTCCTGCATGCTGGAGTTTATTGTTTATTATTTTGCTTGCTTTACTGTTTGTCTGGTCTGCTTTACTGGAAGCTTTTTTGCTTCACTGTCCACTGCTTTGTCTGAGTTTTGTTTTAAACCTGCTTGTTGGTAAAATAATTGATCTTGCTTTTCTCAGTATCAGTTGGGGAGGTCTTATAGCTGGGTTCCCTACAATAAACCCTTGCCACTGCATGCTTAACTAATGTGCTTTGCAGTTTGTGTGTGCCGTGTGTGTGTGTGCCATGTATGTGTGTGAGTGTGTGCATGTTCACAGTCACGTGTGCCGGTGGTAAGTATTCTCCTCCCAAACTAGGTACCCCCCCCCCCCCCCCCCATTAGTACCCCCTGCAGTCGGCCTGCCTCACTCTTTCTTGGTGCCCCTTTGAGGCATCCTAGTGGCAGTTGTAGGTACAGAAACACTTTGATTAAACCTCTCTTTTCTGTTTTTATTAAATAGTAAATTAAATTCTTAAGTATTTAAATAAAGTGCTGTTTCTTGTGCATTAACACTCTCTTTTCTCCCATTACAGTCAATTTAAATAAACTTTACTCTCAAGATATTTGAAAACCATGTCTCTGCTCTTGTTTGACAATAAAAGACCTGTGTAATACCTGCTGTTTACTAAGGGATTAGGTATTAAACTATCACCTTGGGCGAAATTCTTGAAGTGGCGTTGTTGGTGTATACATT
Organism: Chanos chanos; assembly: GCF_902362185.1. Lineage (NCBI taxonomy): Eukaryota > Metazoa > Chordata > Actinopteri > Gonorynchiformes > Chanidae > Chanos > Chanos chanos. The sequence goes on from NC_044496.1 coordinate 50,131,718, forward strand.
GCCCTAGGGGGACCCTTTACTTAACCCCCCCCCCCGTGGTCACATATAGGGACAGTATAAAGATATACCATAATTACAATTTGTGGTTTTGATATTTTGAGCTCAGTGCATTCGGACAGTTTCAGTGAAGAATGTTTCGATTGTTTTGATAATGTAAGGGTTAAGTTGTTGAGTATCTCACTTGTGTGGCTACATATGTCTCGCTTCTTACCAGTTCCTGACATTGTCGTCACTCTGGAGTTGGGCAGTGGTGAAGTCAGTGAGAGAATACTGGAGTCTGTAACAACATCAAAAATCTCATTTTAGTCCAATCCTCTCTCTCTAAATGTATGAAGACTGGGACATGCTACATAGTCACCAAACGAATAATTCGTTAAAATAAACACTGGAAATGTTTTCTATTACTGTTGTTGTCTGTGTCATGGTTGTAGCTGATGTTTTTTGATCTGTTTTTGTTTGGTTGTAACAAAACCAAATGTTGAATGCTAAACTTGGTAAGCTTTGTCAACTTGATGGAATCAGATAAGCATTATTTCTTTAGTATAACATTTGGAGAATATAAACAACATACCAGGACAGTGGGACAGCATAGTGGTTGTGTTTTCACGGCTGATGTGGTTTTGAACACAGCAGGTGATGCTCCCTCCAGTCTGACCATTAAGTATAACAGTGGAATGATCAGCACTGATCTGCTGGGTGTCACTTAATGGCAGTCCATTCAGAAACCATCTGTACTGAATATTATCCCCCTCAGAAGAGCAGGACACAGTCATCTCCTCACTGCCTGAGCAGTGAACAGAGATTACTGGGGAGGACACTGGAGCTGTAGAGGGGTGCGGGAGGGGTGGAGGTTTGGGAGAAAAGATACAAATTTCGCACTGTGAATACTGAACAAAAAATTTAACATAATTTATATTTGTGCATACTTTTTGAGGACCTGTGCTTAGGCCTAAGGTTGATTCTCTTTTTCAAGGAATACATCATGCCATGACATGTATTTAAACAAATGGAGTATTTCTTGATTTAGTGTATTTTCTCAAAATAAAGAACAGATTTTAATGATCTGTTTAAATGTTGTTCAGTTATCTGAGTGACAGTGGCAGTAAATTTCATTTGGTGAAAGACATTACTTACCTTCTATGATCAGTTGTATTTCACTGATATCCACATGACCAGCTGAATTTGTGATGTGTAAAGAGTAATTCCCTGAGTCTGTCCTCTCTGCACTGGTTATGACCATGGTCCCATTGTCTTCAATAAACTTCCATCTTTGACTCACTGATGGGTCTGGCGCTTCAGGATCAAACTCAGCTTTACCTTTTTTAAATTTGAAAACTGGATCTGGAGTACTGTTTAATTGTTCCTTCTTTAACAGCAGCTCTGTCACGTCATCAGAAGTCAGTAGCTGTAGATAAACTGACTGCTTCGGGGCTCCATAACATGTGTGTGAGGGAATGCAGACGACCGCCATACCTGTAATGAGATGGAAAAAAAGATTACACAAATACAAAATACTTACATTTTTTTGTTTGTACAATTAAAATGTATGACTGGTCAGATTTCACAAAATTATCTTTCACAGAGCAGTAAGAAAGATATCTCCATGATGTGTAGACAATATTTTGCGAACTTTCAGTGTCTCTTATTGTTATTATTCCACATAAGAACAAAACTTGTGTTTCTACCGACACGAAGTAATCATTCTCTAAGAGTGGAATAGCTTTGGTCTTAAGCTTTTGATAAAGAGTACGAATGAAATCGAATGATTTATCAAACCAGCAAATCATGGAGTAATAGAGTGGTGTGAAAGTGTTGGACAACATTTGTAAGTTCGAGTATTTCTTATGTTAGATCAAGGTCTTACCATAACAAGCTGCTAGGAGCATCATCAGAAGCCTGCAGATGATTTGCATTTTTTCTCAAGTGAGACGTGCCAGAGTTGTCTATGAATCTTTATGAAATTTGTTGTAATATAGAAATGTCTTGACGAGTTATTTTGGAACAGAGAGCTGGTGACCTGTGGACAAAGAAATGTGTCGCAAAAACCATATGACTTGAAAGAGGAACTCAGTTACTATGCATACTGACTTCCTGTCAGAATGTGAAGTGGGTTATATGTCCCACATTCATTCTTGTACTTTCTTTGGGAATTTCTTATGTGAAAGTAATGTTCTTAATGTAATTGAAGCTACTGATTACATCGTTGTGATTTTAATATCACTGTAATTAGTAGGCCTACTGCGCAATGATTTTAGTTTTTGCACAGGATTAGGACTAAGTGTAATCTCTCATATAACTGTTTTGATATTTTATTTTGTATTTTCTGTCACTGACCTAAATTTAGAAAATCAGAACAGAACATGTTGGTACAGCAATATCTTCCGTGCCCACCCAAACAATTGGTAATACAGTTTATGTCCCTGGATTAAAGTCATAAAGTGGACAAATGTATAATTATCAGATAATGTAACCTTTTCATTATTAATGAATGTACGTAGTTATCAATCAATGAATGTGAGCCTACAGTGAGAGAAAAGTTACCAGGCAATTAAAGACAGTGCCACACAAAATGGACATCATAAAAAGAGGATGTGGTGATTGATCTATCTGCCTGTGTGTCTATTTGTCTGTCTATCTATCTATAGAGTGTGGTGACACCTCCTGGTCCCCTTCTCACCATGTCCTCTCATGTTCATGAATGTACAATACAGCAATTGCGTATGAAAAAAAAAAAAACATCTTAATAATTCGCAGACTGAAGTCAGATTACTGCAGAAGAAACACAGAGGACATTAAACGGTGATGGTAATTAATATATTTTCCATGGCCACTGTTTCAATGTGTTACATCTACATGTTTTTGAATAGTTACATGTACATGTATTTTTGCTGGGACAGAGAGCAGATCATGTAAGTAATTATCTCCACAAGAGTCTCTATGGTCCTGATGGGCTCCACCCACACTCTTCTCAGTCTTCTACTGACACTGCAAGCTGTAACCCACAGGCCTTTATAAGACCTGACATCAAAACCACTTTACTTTCTCAACATCAGGGTCAAAGAGTAGTTTATTTGTCATCACAACTGACAGTGCTATTCTGTGGTGATGAGTTAAACAGTGATATGATGAAACAGTAAAAGTGATAAAACAATAAACTGAGATCTTGTTAAGTAATAAAATATGAATGAAGTGAATAATGTCAAAGCAGCATTAGTGAAATCATGATAGAAAACTGCTCATTTGTCTCAAGTGCATGAGCTGTCATGCAGTTCACTGAGGCAAGAGAATAGTTTCCTGATGATGTATTGGGTGCAAAAATGACAGTAGATACTGTCAGTGACAGTACTGACAGTAGATAGTAGTAAATACAACTGGTCTTTTTAAGTACCCTGTGACTCTGTGGGTGCCTGTCGTCTCAGCTGACACTTAACTTAGCTGACTGCGTTTTCAAACAGCAGCTCAACAGTAGATGGTCCCTAAAAGGGGATCAGTCTGGTCTACAGTCTGCAAAGAGTCTCCTCTCTGCCAGACTGACTCACACAAGTGTAATAGTATTTCCCTGAGTCAGTCCTCTCTGTGCTGGAAATGATCAAAGTGACGTCATCAACAATAATCTGGCATCTGGTTTTGGGAAGGATACTCTCTGTGACTTCCATAAACTTCCATAAAATTCCTTTTGTGCTTCAATGCCAGCTCATATTTTTTTATATTCTTCCCTAGTTCCAGACGATATTCAATAGATTGAGGAAATAGTTGACTATACCATACACTGACTGTGAAATGCCTTAAAGCATTGTGGATGGCTACCATGTCCTAAAATGAAAGAGACTTTTTTTTTCCAAATTTCCCAGAGATTCATCATGCATAATACAGTAACTCATAATGCAAGAGGTAAATATTATGAACAATAATGTAATTTTATCTCATTTATTGTATCTTCTCTCATATGTTTTCACTCTCTCTACTCATTACATAATTGCAAACACTGAGTGAGAAATTCAAGGTCATGTACTCCATTTAAATCTTATTATAATTGAAAAGTTTCAGAGAAAGGACTAAATGAAAACCCAGTCATCTAACATGAAGACATATGTACTTTATTGTGTTTGAAGTGAACATGGTTCATCAGTGACCTGAGATAAAGAAAAATGAATAAAGAATAAAAACAATGATGTAACCATGTAAGGTATTTGGAAATATTATTAACAGCCCAAAAACACTTCCATCAAATGACAGACACACTGAAGAACTACTTCCTCTCCTGTGGTCTCAGTCAGAGTGTCAAACGTGATATCTCTCTGTAGTAGTTCACCTCTGATGGCATGATGTGTCTCTTCCCTCTATTTATTCTTTTTTTTTTATTCACATTTTACATCCAGAACTCAGCTGATTTCTCATGACACATAAATTATTGATCAACTGTCAGAAAAAGTATGAAAAGTTCCCTGTCACACCAGAAGACAGATTTAGAGCAGTGAGTCAGCCTTTTGACCAGACTAAACAACACACGGCTTTCCTCCGAGTCTCTGAAGTCACTGTCTGAGACAACGCACAGCCAGCAGAGAGCAATGTTTCCTTTATGTCGACTTTTGTACATCCTGATATCAGAAATAATGTAATATGGAACCAGGGCTGCACTTTCTTTATTCTTTCTCTCTTTCTTTGTGTCTTTCTCTCTTTCTTTCTTTCTTTCATCACCTCTAAAACTTGGAGTACAATTGCTCTGACACTGTGCTATGAAAAAAGAATAAAATAACAGAGTTGAAATACCAAAATAAAGTTGGGTTGTAAATGAGTGAAAAGTTAAATATCTCAGCTAACCCTGCTGTGTTTGTTCTTTATTAAAATAGACTACTGTACTGTTCACCTAGTGGTTACTCTAAAGGATTTTACCTCAAAGTGTATTGAGGAGTAAAATCCATTGGCAAATTGTTTCTGTTAATGATTCGTAAAAACAACGTTCATTAAAATGTCCCAAATTACAGGGAGTCTGTTCGCTGCCCTCATGGCACAGTTATATTCTGTTTGACATAATCCGTGTGTTTAGCTTCCTGAAAAAGGACCTCATTTTACTGAGTTTAGATTTCTTTTTCTTCCTCCTCTTCTTCTTGTTCTTTTTGTGGGAAACCCCATTCCAGTTCTCCTCTTCTTCATCCCCAGCCCAGGGCCCCCACGCTCCACCATTCAGACTGGGGTCAGCCCTGGGGTCCTCTGAGGGGTATCGCACGGGGACGGAAGTACGGTTGTAGAACACCAGCCTCGCCAGAAGTTCCTTCACAACGTCAGGCCTCCGCTCCGACAGGTCATAGCGTTCGTATGGGTCGGCTGTGATGTTGAAGAGCCACATAGATTTCCGAGGTTCTGCGTGACGCTCCAGGTTCCACCATCCACCTGGGAAATTTCCCAACATCTGTGGAGGGGACCAGTCTCCGTAACCAGGGTCTCCAGTTAAAAGTTTCCAGTCACCTACACGCACAGAAGCCTGGACAGACGTGTCCCAGATGCCAAAGCCGTTGTGCAGGGACCCATGACGTGCGGGGTTATAGAGGGGGTCGATGTTATGGAGGATCTCCAGCCGTGGAGACTCTTTGCCTTCACTAATAGCACCCCACACATCATAGCCGTCCAATCCATCGATCTCAGACACATTACCACCTGCTAGTCCCACCAGTGTCGGGTACCAGTCTGTGATGTGTACCAGTGCTCTACTAACCCTCTTTCTGCGTCTGAGGAGAGGGCTGTGCACAAACCCTACTCCACGGATCCCCCCTTCCCAGTAAGTGCCTTTCCTCCCTCTCAGGGGCCAGTTGCTCCCCCCGGACAGAGGCTGGCCACCGTTATCTGTGGAGAAAACGATGACACTGTTCTGGTAGTACCCGTATTTGCGGAGAGCATAGGTGACATTCCTCACCGCCTCATCCACCGCCGTCACCATGCCAGAGTACTTACGTCTTGCCACGTTACCCATGCCACGGTACGGGTATATATACTCACGCGGAGACTGGAGGGGGGTGTGTACCGCCTGAAAGGACAGAAAGATGAAGAGTGGCCTGCCGGCAGGGTCATGGGAGGCCAGGATTTTTCGTACCCTTTGGGTGTAAAGGTGAGTGGAGTATTTGCCACCCTGGCCCCAAGCCACCCTTTCTCCTTCGTGAAGGTCATAGCCACAGACTCCTGGACCATCACATGAGTCGTAGGTGTAGTAGTCCACGCTTCCCGTCAGGGAGCCAAAGTAGGAATGGAAACCCCGGTGAGTGGGCAGGCACTCCCTCTTGTAAAAGCCAAGGTGCCACTTGCCTACCATGTGTGTGAGGTAGCCATACTCCTGTAGTTTCTGCGGCAGGGTCACCTGGTCAAAAGGCAGGCAACTGGGCTGTCGCGGCCTAATGATGGAGTGCTGGAGGCCGGTGTGAATCTGGTACCTGTCAAGAAATAAAATACATATGATTGTTAAAAACAGATTACAAAACAGTTGACAGGTGAAGATGCTCCAGTGAGGTACATTTTTGATGGATTTTTTGCCAATTGATTTAATTAACCATAAACAATGTACTAATAAGGTATGAATAATGTACCAATACGTTCGTTGCAAAGGTTGTTCTTGAATAAGCTAGTACTTGTTCTCAAACGGATTTATCACGCAATCAGTTATGCATGGAGGATCCTACGTATTTACCTTCCGGTGATCAGCTGACTCCGCGACGGCGTGCAGATGGGCTGGATATAATAATTCTCAAGCTTTACACCATCTGCGGCTAACTTATCTAACGTCGGAGTGCGGATGTCGGGGTTGTGATAACCTATATCGTTAAAACCTTGATCATCCGTCATAATAAAAATGATATGCGGAGGACGATGATTAAGCATCGATGGATCCCTGGTGTGCGGCAAAGATTCGTTTTCGACCTGGTTGGGGCTCATCCAGTCCCAGGAAAGATAGCCCAAACTGAGCAAACTCACTACGGAAAACCCGGTCAAAGTAGATACTGCCATGACAACTATGTTACTACTCTTACATTAAAAGCACAAAAGTCTATAATCTGTAGACTAATAAACGAGGTAGGTATCATCTACTAGTATCGTTTTACAACAAAGCTTTATGAAGTCCACGTTTAATATTTCTTCGTCCAAAGTTTTCCGTCGTCTTCCTGGTATTGCCTTCTCCCAACATCTTGGCAGACTACTCTGTGCGATTTCAAAAACTCCCCCTAAAACCTCTCTTTGCAGTCAGGGGTCGTTCTAACCCCGCCCGAACAAGCATCCCAGTTCAGTGAATGAAGTTAGAACTGGCCACACCGTTTCCGATAGTTGCCAGTGAAATCGAGTAATAACTGTTATTCTTTTAACTGACATTTTACAGTTTACATAATTACTCTCAAAACTGTAACTGAAGTGTATTACCATATTGATTTATTTCATGCCTTTCACAGTCTTAAAAGCGTTTTTACCCTCGTTCTTTTAAAGTGAATGGTTAATTTTGAACAAACTGTTTCCAGCTAATTTCCCCCAAAAGCCTTGTAAACCCTTTTGATGTTCGACATGGACAACGTCTGAAAGTAATCTTTATGAGATGTTTAAATTGAAACCATCAGTCAGTAGGCTACTTTTCAGGATTTACATTTGTTCAGTCATAAAATGTTCTATGAATTTATAAACTAAACCTAGAACCCCCAAGGATTCCTGCCATAAAAAACTCCCATACATTTAGGGGTTTTTGGGGGCCCTGGACCTTCTGTAGACATCAACAGGGATACTGTTCTACAGTCTACCTGCTACACAAGAGCCTTTCATTGGACTCAAATTGTTGTTACTATATCTGTGTGTCAACGTTGAACGGTAGAGACCAAGCTTTGATTCACCATGCAAACATTTTATGCAGCCCACACAAGCCTTGCCTGATAGTATCTGAACTAAAACACGTGGAGCACTTATAATACACAATTACCATACCTGTTGGGTCTCTATTTAGATTACTGTAAAAAGCTTGAAAGATTTGTATACCTCTCTGTATGTTGATTTTGCAAGCTTGTATTCTCTGCTCTATACAGTCTTTGGCGGATGAACTATAAAAATAAGAGCAAGTTAGCATCCGATGTTCTGTAATCCTTATCAATTAGGCACTGTGTTGAGTCATTTTTATGAGGAAGAAAAAGGATTAAACACTCTTCGTACATTTGAATCAAAAATATAAAAGAAAACATTTTTCGCAAAAGAAATAGCAATTCTATACACGATTTTAAAATGTTCAGTATAAGAAAAAAGGAAAAAAGTACAGATAGCATGACAAGTACAGACACAACACTGTGAATAATGTGAGTTCTCATAAGGTGAGTTTCACGCGGGTCAGTCGAGGGCTGGGGGGTGGAGTTGTATGCAGGGACTAAGAGAGCAAAACTTTTCCTGAGGTTTACCTTTTCCAGTTTATTTGTGATTTTCCTGGAAGGCCGGCTGGAGGATAACAGCTCCTCCGCAGACAGACACACACCAGTAACAGAGGGAGTTTATTACTCAGACATCCGCAAGGAACACTTCCTAAAGCTTAATCAAAGTGTGTGTGTGTGTGTGTGTGTGTGTGTGTGTGTGTGTGTGTGTGTGTGTAGAATGCTTAAGAACCAACGCATACAGAAATTAAGCTGTGCTGAATCATTAACATGCTCCTTGTCTTTTAAACTGTTTAAGTGTTTCAGCAAATGTGTACCGTGTATCATCTGAAAACAGCAAACTCAGCTAGAAGCTTGGATCCCCCCTCCCTTAAAGACATACAGCAGCAGAACATTTGACATTTTATACTGCTGAAGACAAATTAGACACAGACCTGACCATAAAATAAAAAAAAAAATGTTCTGAAATGTCTATGTAAGGATAGAAAGAACAACAAATACTTTTTGCTACATACCCCGATTAGAAGCAGCTTCTGCAGCATTACTAAATATAATGAGTCTTGCTAAATATGTTAAATATAATATCTCTTTGTGTTTATCTTAAAATCCTTTTTGGACATGCTAACCCTTTACACTAACATCCGTTTTCATAGTGGGATCCAAAGTTGTGTGTTTATCAGATAGTAATTACCAGAATGCCAGGAACCAGAATGCCAGGAACCAGAATACCACTTCTGCACTATAGAAAAATAAAACACGTTCAAATATATCACTATAAACAACGGCTCCATGTTTAAAAAAAAAAAAAGAAAGAAAGAAAGCTGGCGTTTTTCTTAGGGTAGCCAAATTCTGTTCCGCCACAAGCACACTCACTGGTTGTGATTAATTCCATAGGAACTTTAACTTAATAGCAGAGTTCAAATGGCCCCTTATGAACACAGATGTGTCTGCTTATCTTCTGCACTCTCGTGTCAGCGAAAGAACAATACCACCAATTGCACATTTGACATAGTGTCATAAAATATCAAAGAAGAGATCTGATTCTTCATTAACTGAGAAATCAAGAAGGGGTAATGGGTTGACATATCTAATTACAGGAGTTTTAGCTTTTTACAGAATCCCATAAACAGTAAACTTGGTACTTTTTCATTTGAGCTTGTTTAACTGTTAATCTCTAAGCTTTGAGCAGCTGATGCAGGGTATTAGGCTATTAAGAGTCAGAGGCCAGGTCTTTTTCAACTCTCAAATCCATTTAAGTCACTTAAGTGTTTTCAGGTTCCTGCCAGTCTCCACAAAACTTATATTGAATAATGTTAACAGGCTCAGTTTCATCACAGATTAACTAGTAAATGGGGAACAAAGAACCTCTCACACTGTGAAATAACTGTGTCTTTAGCTACACTCAGAACCATACAGACAACACTACAGCAACCAAACATATGATAGGTTTATAAGAGCAGAGCTGACCTTTTCAACATTCTTCTCAATCATCTTAAAATGTAACATATGAAAGATGGTATTTGTGATTGCTTCATAATTTCAGGGCAAAATGAAATGGCTGAGCAAGAGCTGGCCTCGACAGAAAGAGTCATTTCATTTTTTTGTACTTAACACACGCTCTTTTGTGCCCAGGTCTCTACATACCCAGTTTTCAAGGTTTTCCCTCCCTGAGCCGACATGAAAGGAAATAATTAGATGAGAGGCCAATAGTGTGGGGAGCAGTGCCTGGACCAGATGTTGCGCTTGGCGAGGTGAGATGCACGGTTATTGAACACCAGTGCCTACGCTGCAAACACTACCCCCTTTTTCTAATCAACCCAAGATTTCCAGTAAAGTTCTCCATTTTTCCCTCTTTCTCTCATTTTTCATCTTTATTTTCCTCCTTTCTTTTCCCTTTTTCTCCATAGTGAGATTTCTCCTCTCTCCCTTTTTTTTTTATTAGAGAATTTATACGTTATTTTCATTTGCTCATTTATGTTTAGAGCAATGATAAACAAGAATGTAAGGGTTCTTAATGTCTTGTGCACTTTCGAAAATGAGGAAAGGACTGACTGAAGATGAAATGTTAAGGAATTCGTCCGAATCTAATACGTCTGAGTTTTTGGGAGTTCTGGCCTCTTGACTGCTTCTGCATGATCAAGTTCAGTAACATGGTCAATTCAGGGAGCACTGATAAGGTGAGTCTCCGAGATCATGGGATGTTTGATAATGAAAAAGATTTTTTTTTTTTTTTTTGTCGTATCCGCTTTCAAAATCCACATTCTGCGCTTTCAAAAGGAGTCCTTTTACGTCTTCAAAGTCTCTAGGCCTGTTCTTTCTCTCTCTGTCTACTCATATTTCTAAGATATGTGAGCGACAACCTGGGGGACTAGTGACACCTCAGAGATCACACTGAAAATAAATATTAGGAACTGTTGAAGTTAATTAGAGGAAGAGAGCAGTGGCCCATTGGGAAAGGGAAGGGTTAGGAGTGGGGGTCTGTAGGGCTGGTCTTGAGGAATGCAGGGTAGGTTTTACTTCCTGAGGAAACAGACTACCGTTTATGAGTGTAACCTGAACAAACAGCTCAGGCAGGGTCTTGGTCACTACACACTCATAGAGTGGGCCTGCTTAACCAGTCATAGACACTGTGTCTATTTCAGAGACATAATCAAACCAGACACTCACTCAAAAATAGGCTGTGTGGGTTTAGACATTGTCAAAAACCTTTGTTTTTTTCTTGGAGAATGATTTGAAGAAAGCACTTTTTTGTTGTTTTTGAGAACTCTCCACTTAGTAGGCTTTTCTAGGTTTTTGTAATCACTAGCCTACTCATGAATATTAATTAATGTGGTATAACCCTCTATAAATGATACGTTACAATCTCCTATACAAAGAATTCAGTAGCAGAAACTGAAATGCGAATCCATTGAATTGTCTCACCAGTCCAACTGAAAGCCAGAGACATCGCCCACAGAGTTAGTCGGGGCAAGTTGTCGGAACATGTCTCCACGTTTACCTTTCTGTCTGTGATTCTGTTCACGTAGTTCTAAAGCAATAAAGCTTAATTCATTTTATCCGTCTGTTAAATTTGGTGTTAAGATTGGAAGACATTCTTGTTTTCCCTCTCGTCCCTATGAATGAAGCCCTTTCAGCGTTTTTGCTCCCACTGACCCCCTGGGAACCCGATGCTCTCTTCCTCAGCTGACCTGGCGAAGGCATATTTCCACCTCTGCCACCAGTCTTCAGATTGCATTTCAGTCAGTATGCTCTTAACCCTCTGTTTGTTAGTGTCTCTCTCCAACCCCAAACTCCAAACTCCCACAGTCAAAACCCTAATCTAAACACACCTGTTCCCAATAGACTCAACCACTCTGACAGGTTTTAAAAAGGTTTTGATATGCCTGTTTTATTTGTGTTAGAGCTCTTTCGCTGTGGTTTACACCCACACCGCCTTCAGGGCGATATTTTCCTTTATGTTATATTCACGTACACGCTGACACTTACATTTTTAGACCACTGGAGAAACATGACTTTACCCAATAGCTCAGGTGAAAGGAAGGAAGGATGATCTATTTTTAAATGTTTCCTCCATATTTCTCCAGTTTCTGTTGTGCCTGTGCTTGTCATGAGGTTGGTGGATCAGCCTCATCTGCAGTTTCTGCATAGTCCATTGCCACTTCTTGCTACCACACGAAACTGCTAAAACATCCCAACCAGCCCAAAATGAACCATCATGACTTGCACTTTTGGTATGTATGCAGGTGGTGTGTGTTTAACCTATTACAGTACAGGTGACATGTTTTCTACAGGTAACCAGTAGATGGCGATGTTTCAAATGAGGTAACAAAACTGTCTTAATCTTTTATTAACATAATACTCTTGCAGATGGCTCCAACAGTTTGATTTGTAACTTTTTGGATAAAATTTGTTTTTTCTACAAAGCCCTTTCTAATGCCATTGGTTGATTTTTGAGGCACTTCAGCATGCAAGGACACCACACAGCAAATCTGTTTCTAAGACTTCCCTTTAGCTATTTACAACAGATCAGCTTCTATTTTAGTTCGACATCAAATTCTGGAATAGTTATCACCGTCCTTCATTCTTTGGACATCAAATACATGTCAGAGGAGTAAATTACCCTTTAATGGCAATGTGCTTGGTTGTAGATTGTAAATGTAGATTTATCAAAATAAAGTACATAATGTTTTGGAAATGAAAAACCACCAACTTTTAAACATCTAGTGAAGGAGCATATCTCATTATAATAGACTTTAGATTCAAATTCTGCCTTATTTAGACACAAAACGTAGGCTAAATGACGATGCCGAGAGACAATGGGCCATTGTGTTAGGGAAAATTGGGTGGTCCTGAGTTTCTATGTTGTTTCCCCCAAAAACTTCATGCCAAGTCAAACGGCATATATAACGTGCAGCCAAAGCATCTTCATCATCTGTCAAACTACAACTTCTTTCTGCCAAAGACATGATGACTCACAGATGGTCCAGAAACGCTTGAAAAGGAACATTACAACAGCAAAGTACAGAGTACAATTTATGCACATGGTGCATCCTAGTATTGAGAAGTATATTGGTATTAAAATGCAAATATGTAGAATGTGTAATTAAACTGTACGTGTCACATTGTAGAAGGTTGATTGTTTGGATTAGATCGAATAAAGTACGTGCTGGACTTCTGTGACACACAATCGTATCACTCAAAATCAAATGCCAAGAAGACCTCAGTACTACACTACCCGAAGTGCACTACGAGCGGAAACAAATCCAAAGTTGAAAGTTGAAAGGGAAAGTACGTGTTTGAAGCAGTAGCAATGCACAGTTGTTACAGAGTTTCTTAAAAGTTCAACAATTACCTGTTTACGGATTTTACCGTTTTTGATAATCATGTCATCGAAGGACGACCACGTCGCAAATCATGAGTTGATTCATTTAATATATCAGCATTTGAAAGAGAATGGCTACGAGAAGGCTGCCAACGTGCTCAAAAAACATGCTCCTAAGGTTTCAAACTTGCCGCTATTTTCACTTAACATAAACTAAGATGCAATGAATGTTGTTTTTAATTCGGATCAGAGTGGTACATAAGATGTTACGCAACAGTTGCTAAAGTTGCATTTGCTAAGCTTGTGAGAAGGTCCATGTTACTAGTCGCGTGCACTGTGATTAGTGCGAAGTTGCAGGAAATAATTTACCTGACTTCCATATTTGCATTCAGGACTGTCTACTCATAACTGTGTTGTCATGGGTGTGTAGAGTTTCTGTCACTTGATCGTTTTTCCAGGTAAAGACGGAAACCTCTTCACTGACATTAAATGACATCTACAAGACATGGGCTGAGTAAGTGTGACATTTCTGTGCAGTTCTGCTGCAGTGGTTTTAATGATTATTGTTCATAGTATCCCAATTATTAGCACTGCTTCTTCCCTCGCGCTTTTGTAGCCACTGTCCGTTAGTAATGTTAGTTCATCTGGTCAATCACTAAATTCTCTTAGCCTCGTCCGTTTATACCCCAGCCAGCTCCTTAAGGGCTACGTGCTTGAATTGTGTTCTGAATCACTTGGACCTCGCCTTGGATAAAAGCGTCTTCTACATGAATAAACTTAAATGAACACGCAATATTCATTCGGTAAAAGACACCCGTGTAACAAAATACGTTTTTTGTTTATTTTGTTGCTTTAGTATGGTGATTAAAAAGAAGAATAGTAAACATGGAAAAAGCACAGTGAAATGTACCACAACACCCGATTCCGTAATCAGCTCTGATGAAGGAGATACGCCGCCTGCATTAGGTATGTAAAGCTTTTGTCCTCTCTTTAGGGACAGAACTCATCAACCTGTCAATCAACGGAAAATCTGTTGATTCTATCAGTAGAACAGCATCTGTTCAACACACCAATCCATTGTCAGAGTCTTATGTTATGTCTTGTCCTTGTGTGTTGTAACTGCTGGGGGTGCAGGGAACTTAGGCCAGGCAGTGCCTATGCTCAAGAGTCCTACAGTACCAAAGGATGCAGCCAGTTCAGACACAGACAGTAGTGATGAAAATGAAGAGGTTTCTCCACAGCAATAGGTGAACATAGGAGGTGATGGAGCTGACGCCACAGCAGATACTTTTATCTGTCTATAAATTGTTGAGTTTTGGGTTATTGAGTGAAGGCTGGCCACCCTGCTGCCAGAACATTCTCTTGTTTGTTTATGTAACAGCATAGTATAGTAGTGGCATGGTTATTAGTATAACAGTAAAATTCCATCAGGTCTGGGAAGTCACTTGGGATAAATGCATCTGCTAGAGGCATAAATGTAAATGTAGATAAACACTAGTACTTGCAGGAAATAATTTTCAGGATACCGTGTAGGATATCCGGTAGTTATATTTGTACACTTATTCAGGTGTTTTGCCTTCCTGTTCTTCATAATGCAGAAACTAACATCACCACAGAAAGTCACACTTGTAACCTCAGAAAAAGAGAAGGCAACAAAAGCAGTGAAAGGACAGAAAATGGTTGATGAAAGTAAGACAACATTAAACACAAAGAAAGCTCCTGTAAAGAGAAAAGCCAAGTCTAAAATAGAGAGAAACTGCAGCCACTCAGCACCCCCTACAGGTATATGTTTTGTGTTTTGTTTTGTTTTTTGTGTGTGTGTGTGTGTGTGTGTATGCGTGTGTGTTTTTCAGCCTGTTTCAAAGTGATGCTTAGTTGAATCGCATTAATAATTACTTCTTTGCATGTATATGCTCTGTGATTAAACCAACAGGATCAAATGTGACAGACAGTAACAGCAGCACTGTGCTGAAAAAGAATTCACAGGTATTAGACTTTTCCTTAACATTCCGATTTACTCACAAGTATTCTTTTTCATCAAATCCTCTAAGTTGTTGTTGTTGTTGTTGTTGTTAGGATCTAAATATGTTCAAACTCCTTTCTTTACAAGACCTCTGTGCCATCTGCGAAAAGGAAAAGACAGGAGAAAAGTAAGGCGAAGTCTGAGAAGAGTAGGAAAAAGAGCAAGTCATCGTCATCGTCTGAGGCTAAGAGTGAGTGCCCAGCTCCTGCACCTCCTCTGTCCGCAGGAGTCGACTCGGACTCGGACTCCGACAGCAGTCTGGATGTGGAGAAATGGAAGAAGTTGGCTCTTCAACTAACAGGTGAGGGCCATAGACAAGTGGTGGACAAGGAAAAAGAATGTTTCATTTTTCAAAAATGTGGTATTTCCAATGAGTTATATATCTATGATTACGCTCAGTACTTGTTACTTTGCGAAACAGGTACAAAGAGTCACATTATTTTAGACTGAAAAGATGAGCTCGGCTCTCTGCATCCGCGGGTTCCGTATCCGCTGATTCAACCAACCGTGGACCGAAAGTATTTGGGGGGGGGGGGATAGATGGTTCTAAAGAGCAAAAGTTGAATTTGCTGCGCGCCAAGCACTACGCTGACTCCACGCGAATGAATTGATGTGCGGGCATACCCTGCTGTAGCCTCCCGCCATTTCACAGATCCTCAGTCTCTCTCCAGCGCTCGTTGTTTGAACATTGTTCACCTCGTGTCTCGTTCGTTCGCTACTTGTGTTGTATGTACCCTCTGTTTCTGTGTTTTATTTCTATGGATTTCTCTTTAAGATCAAGTGTTGAAAGAAAGAAAGAAAATGTTACGTTGTTGCTCACGTATACTATATAGTTAGGCCTACGATGATTTGCGTCTGTACTGAACATGTACAGACTTTTTTTTTTCTTGTCATTATTTCCTATGTAATACAGCAAAACAACTATGTACGCAGCATTTACATTGTACTAAGTATTATAAGTAATCTAGAGATGATTTAAAATATACAGGAGTATGTGCGTAGGTTATATGCAAATACTACGCTATTTTATATGAGGGACTGTTACTGTTGTGATCGTGTTGTTATCCTGTTTTAAAAGAGGCTGATATTAGGAGCGTGGATGAACTGGTGAGTTCCAGTGTCCCGAGTGATACTGTCCCTAAGGCTGCTAAAAAGGAAAAGAAAGCAAAACAGACTAAGTCAACAAAGCAGGCAAAAACAAAAGAGAAGGAGAAAAATGCGAAACCGAAGAGCCCGTCTAAGAATAGCCAAACTCCTCATGCCAGCTCTGAACCCTCCTCAACCAAGACAACCCCTAAGAAGAGCAAACCTAAAGTTTCTCACAGCATCTCAGGCTCTGATGAAGCTACAACCATCTCTGAAAAGGACAACACTAAGTCAGAAACTGATCAAACCAGAACACCTCCCAAGAAGAGTAAAACTGACAAATCCAAGACTGATGACAGCCTGCCAGAAACAGATCAAACAAAGAACTCCTCAAAGAAGGGCAAGTCCAAGGTTTCCAAAAGCCTCTCGGATCCCGAGCCGACTGGATCGCCTTCTAAGAAGGGTGAAGCTATCAACGGCCATTCAGAGCCCGATGCCAGTGAGACCTCATTGAAGAAAGGCAAAGCTGAGAGTAGCTCCGCAGAGACAGACAAGGCCAAGACTCCTTCAAAAAAGAGCGAGACTAAAATTGCTAACACCCTTTCAGATCCTGCACTCCCCAAGGCTTCCTCTAGCACGGCCAAGAGCATGTCCAAAAAGAACGATAAGGCCGTCAGCGGCCCCTCTGATCAGACCCAGACTCCATCCAAAAAAACTGAAAGCAAAGTCTCTGCTGAATGTTCGGATACAGCAGAGAGTCCTTTGAAGGAAGGGGAGGTCCTTCCTTCAGCCGCTGTGTTTACCCCATCAGAGGAATGCTCTACTCCTGTTACTCCTCTAAAGGAGGGCAAAAAGTCATCTAAGAAAAGAAAAGATGCAGAAAGTAAAAATGTACCCAAGCAAGAGGAAAGCGCAAATGAGTCCGTATCATCCCACTCGGACACCCCGAAACCCTCAGAAAAGAAAAGCAAAGTTAAAGCCGCAGCGGAGGGCGAACTTGTCCCAACCAGTGTGAATGCCATTTCAGAGGAGGAGGCCCTATCTGCCGCTCTTAAACAGGACGGCAAAAAATCATCCAAGAGAAGAACAACTGAAAACGAAGGAAATTTAAATCTACCTAAAACCACGGAGACCACAGAGGATGGTACAGAACCTCTGTCGATAAAAGACACCCACAAGTCCTTATCAAAAAGCAGCAAATCTAAGACCAAGGAGGGAAGCACCTTGGTCTCTGCCAGCCTAAACACCATGCCAGAAGAAGGCTCTAGCCCCGCCCCTCCCAAACACAAAGACAACAAGTCAGCCAATAAAAGAAAAGCTCCAGAGGAAGAAGGCACAGATAGTTCTAAAACTGAGACAGATGCACCAGAGCCCAAGAAAGCAAAGAAACACAAGAAAGATAAAGCGAAGGAGGCAGATGAGAGAATAGAATGCGTTGTTTCCTCACCTTTGCCATTGGTCCAAGATGAAAGTAATACAAATGTACCAGAGCCCAAAAAGGCCAAGAAAGACAAAAAAGCCAAGGGAAAAAACAAGGCAAATGAGGAAATGGAAGTAGGTGCTGTTGATTCAGTTACACCACTTGCCCAAGATGAAAATAACAAAGATGTATCAAAACCGGAGGAAAATGCATCAGAGCCCAAAAAGATAAAGAAAGGCAAGAAAAACAAAGAAAAGAAAGTAAATAACACAGAAGACACAGAAGGAGATACAGTTAACTCATCAACACAACTGGAGGAGACGTTGTCTGTTGAAGAAGTTGCCATGACAACCACCCCCACCAGTCAGAAGAAGAAAAGTGAGTAACAGATTGAATTTAAGACCAATGAGGTTTCATAACATTTTAAGAAAACCATCAGAGATAAACTGTAGTTTCATATCCTCTTTGTATCCCCTTTTGTAAACATTTCTTTCTGTTTTTTTAATCACAGAGAAGAAAAAAGAAAAAGATCAGAATGAAGAGAAGATTACTGAAACTCCTGCCGTGCCAACTCCTACCCCTGAAGAGGAAGCCCCAAAAAAGGTAGTACAGCCCTAAGTGAACAAATTAGCCAGAGGTTTTACTGGTTTTACTGAAGTGACTGGCGTGTGGATGGATTCATTTAGAAAGCTGAGTCTTGCCCTGTCCCGTTCCAGAGCGCTCTTTTGTTGGCTTTCCGCTCTCTGGGTCGGCTCTTGGATAAGAGAAATATGCAAAGTGCTGATGTGATCTTTTGTCCCCACAGAAAAAGAAATCTACTAAAAGCAGCCAAGTGGAAGGATGACAGTGATACAGGGCAGGCGAACTGAAATGGAAAGAAAGGAATAATGTGAGATGTACTCCACAGTGGGTGCCCCAGTACGGTTCTGAAGTTGATTCTTCCACCAGAAGAGCAGGCCATCTCCTCTGTCCTGGTCCTGGCCTGTGTGTGGAGCATTCCTAGAGAAGAACTGTTTTATTTAGTGTTGTTAATCAGTGTTTGTAAATATTTTTTATATTATTCTTAAACCTCTGAAACACTTTGTGTTTTATTTAAGAGATTTTGTTTCTGATATGGTACATCCTAAATATCCTAAGTATCTGTGGCAGTTTGTTGCCCAAAAGCACAAATCAGTGTTTTGATAATTTGTGGAGCTCAGCAATACTGGATGTTTTGAACTTTATGTAGTAGAGATGTTTTGCGTGACCTGTGAGCTTAAATACGTTCATAACATACATTTCATAGCACAAAATACTATATAAATATTATGTCATTATATATTAAGGAAGTTGTGCTTGTATGATATGAGCTGTTACTGTTCCGGTTTTTATTCTTTCATATGAAGAGATTTTGATAAATATTTTTACATACACGTGGCATTTGTTTGATTTTTTTTTTTTTTTTTTTTAATTGTATGTACTTCCCCAGTTGATCAAACGGTGGAGCTATGTAGAGACTGCAGAATCAAAACGGAAATGTACGTCGTAAAAAAAAATCAGAGAAGAAGACATGAAAGTAGTGGCGGTGTCAATAGGGGAGAATATTTATTTACTAATTAGTAGTTAATTTTATGAAATGACTGCAGTGAGGCTTTGACTGAAAGAGCGAGGTAAAAACATCATGTGAATCGAGTATAATAGCACAGACTTTTACGAGACGTGAACGTTGCTGGCCGTGTAATTTATACCTAGCTAGCAAGTTAGCGAGTAACATCACTGTATCGACTATCATGCACCAAGCAGCCTAATAAGGTAAAATAACAGAAAAATGTGGCGGTTGAAAGCAGTTGGCCACAAAGCCCGTCGTTCTGACAGCAGTTTGGAGGAGTTCAAACTGAAGAGGAGAGAACATGAAAAAGGTATCTCTCTCTCTCTGTCTCTGTGTTTCTAGTTATGAATTACTGTGGACATGCTACGTAAATAAAGACACGAGTGTTGACTGATCACTCCATAGTGCTTAGGCAGGCCCGGAGAGATAAACAGCTCGTCAGTAAAAGACTCCTACTGCATGAGGATGAGGTGGAAGGGCAGATGGACATCAGCAGCGTGCCTGTATCTCATGATCAGGTATTCATCAAAATACAAAAGCCAGAGGATTGATTCGCTGCCTTCCAAAAACACACTTTTTTTAATAACAAAAGGAACACTGTATGTGTTCGTTCTCTGTGTATTGGTCAGGTGTTGGAGATGGTACGAAAGGTCCAGTCTGGGGGTGTGGAGAAAGTGGCTCATCTGAGGGTTTTGAGGAGAGCCTTGCGTAACCCAGAAGTTCAGCTCACCTTTGTGAAGTATGGAAGTCAATCTTAAAAGGGAATCTGACTGGTGTTGAAGGCAGACTTTTCTTTACTTGCCTGAGGACGTTTTTGCTTTGCTGGCTTCATATGGATAATTCTGTGGAGATCTTTGGGAAAAAAAAAAAACTTGCAAAAAGGCATTGTTGTGAGATTTCACACTTTGACGGACATTTTTCCTGTGCATTTTCAGCTGTGGTATTGACATGTGATTCTTTGATATCTTTATTTTAATGTAGATTTACAGTTCTCAATAATGTTTCCTGTTATCTCATGCTTACTTTGTGTGTGTGTGTGTGCGCGCGCACGCGCATGTATGTATGTGTGTGTGCGTGTTGCTTTAGACTGGAGAATAGTATATATGTTCTGGTGGGCCTCCTGAGTGGTTCTGATGCCCAGTGTCGTTTAGAGGCAGCCCAGTGCTTCCATGAGCTGTCCCATTCTTCTGACGTCACAGTGGGCTCTGCCTGCCTCCCTGCCACCCCATACCTTCTCACCTATCTCTCTGGCCAGAGCGCCAAGCTTACGGTACAGATTTAAAGATTCAGCAGGCTTTTCCATACAGCTTTGTCATTCAATTCAGAATAAATTGCTTTTCTATCTATAAAATAAATTACTCTATCCATCTATCTGGCGGTCTGTCTGTCTATCTAACTGTCTGTCTTTCTTTCTTTCCCTATCAGGCGCTGTGCCTTTACACTCTAGGTAATCTGTGTGCAGAGAGCAAAGCAGTAAGAGAGAAACTGTTGGCTCAGGGTGTAGTGGCAGCACTGGCAAACTGCACTGAGGTAACCATCACAGAAATCCCATTCAGATCACCTTTATTCCCTCTGCTAATCTAGACGTGAGACCTTATAATACCACTGCATGGCCATTTGGTGTCTGATTGCATTATGTTCTGTATATTGATGGTTCTGTGTCTTTAGAATCAGAGGTCAAACCTGGCCGTGATGGAGGCAGTCGGATTCACCCTGTCCCAACTCATCCAGGCCAAAGATGCCGCTGAGAAAATCATCCCGTAGGTGGATTTTATTTGGCACGATAAATAGATTTAACTGATGCGCGTTGAAACGATGTGAAACTGAAGAGTATTATTGTCATTTCTGTAGCGTGGTCTTGGGCTCTGGTGTTATCCCTCGCCTCTTGTCAATGCTGACTCCAGATCCTCAGTTTGGTTTAGGGCCAGCCATCGAATGCGCATGGTGTCTTCATTATCTAAGCAGCAGGTGAGACGCTAAGTCATTTTCATGAGTCCAGCTGACTTTGTTAGGCACACATGCCTATTAACAGCTTCCTCTTACA
This sequence comes from Chanos chanos, assembly GCF_902362185.1. Lineage (NCBI taxonomy): Eukaryota > Metazoa > Chordata > Actinopteri > Gonorynchiformes > Chanidae > Chanos > Chanos chanos. Next base: position 50,153,082 of record NC_044496.1, read on the forward strand.
GTGACGTGGACACTGGAGTGCTGGTGAACCAAGGGACTCTTTCGCACTGCAGTTCCATTTTAATAGCACTGGGTGGAACTTTAGCCAGAGGAAGCACTGAGGAAGGCATTGAGCTGGTAAATCAAGATAGAAAAACACTGCTTTCATCTGTTTACAGATTTTCTAAAGATTTCCATAAGAAAATAAAACACTGTGACAGATTAACTATAAGCTACATCAATATGTGTTATGTTTTTGTGAATTTTTAAATTTATTTATTTGTTGATTGATTCCTAAAAAAAAAAGATGTGTCTTTCTGGCTCTCTGCAGTTGCTTTGGCCATTGTTGCGTTGCCTAGGTAACCTGTTGGTGAGTTTGGAAGGCGAGAATCCTGAACTCTATGTTGAGGACAGCCGTATTCTGGCCGCCCTGTGTGTGTTCACTCAAACTTACCTGCAGCCTCACCCTGCCCTGGCCAGAGAGAGTCTGTGGGTCCTCAACAACCTCACAGGTACGACAGTGCTACAGCCAATCCCCAGCTAGCATTTGATCTACATACATACACCAAGATTAAGATTAAGATTAAAGATTAAATCATATAACTGACCTGATAATTTGCCCTGTTTGGACTCTCCAGATGACCTTTAAAGTGACTGTGTTTTTTTTTTGGGGGGGGGGGTTCATTTCATCAGCTGGTTCAAGTGTGTTCTGCTCAGCTCTGCTGTTCTGTAACCTGGTCCCGGTTCTGATCCAGCTCCTGCCCTTCTCCCAGGGAATCAACACTATGGTAATGAGGAGATCTCCTCAATGAGACAACAGTAACCAAGCCTGTTTGTGAACAGCTTCTTTTTTTCTGTTCTGCCTGTCCTGTTCAGTGAATGGCAGAGACACAGATTCATTCTTTAGTTCTGACTTGTATTGCAATTTGTGATTGATCATTGTTTCTTAATTGTAAATCAGCTTCCATAAGTAACATTCTTTCATGCTCTGTAACTAGGTCCTCAGAGTTCTTGGTAACGTTGCACATTATGGGATGGAATACTGTGTCCAGTTGACTCGAGCAGGAGTGTTAGCAGCGCTTTGTGCCACGCTCAAAATGGCTGACCCCGAGGTCGTGATACTCAGTCTGGAAGTGCTGCATATGCTGTTAGCTAGTAGCCCACAGGTAAGGAGATCACATATGTGTACATATGCAAGTGATATATGATGTAGCTAACGTAGAGGAACTGATTCAGATGAAGATTAAGATTTCTCCTTGATTAATGTTCATTTTGAATGATGGTTCTCCATTCAGAGTGTACCTTAGCCCAGGATGAAGTTTTATCTGTGACTATGAAACTAGTTTTGAGCCATTATTATCTTTTCTCCTTTGCATTGCCCAGGTGGGGGAGGAGTTTACGCGACAAAACGGTGTACCTTTGCTGGAGGCCATCCAGTACGACAGCGACGGAGAGAAACGACTCCGAGCCTCCTACATTTTAGACAATCACCTCTCTGCACACTCCTCTGCAAGTTAAAATCACCTCCCCCTCCTTCAGGAAGGATTTATTTCACCTTAAGTTCTCCCCACAAAAAAAACTTTCGCACAGGTGTCGTCTTCACAAGCATCATCGAGAAGTTATGACTTTTTTTTTTTCCTTTTTTTTGTGTGTGTGGGGGGGGGGGGTGTTCATATTTATGACGGATTTTTGCATCTGTGTATTCATAATGCATGAAGTTAATTGTTTTGTTAAGTTATAAGTTTGTTTAATGTTTGTCTTGATGTATAATGTATTTGGTGGAAAATGTTCTGCGCCTTTTTTTTCACCGGATGTAAGGCAAAGAGTAATAATGATTCGGTTTCAGGGTTCTTTAAGATGTGGTCTTTGAATAAACGTTTAAGTGACCACAGTAAAGCAATGTGGGTATGTTATATCTGAGTGTTGTGTAATGTGTTCTCAGGAGTAATGTGTTCATTAATTTTTTTATGAAATTCCTGTCTGTACTAAATTCAATTCAATTCTGTTTTATTCATTCATTTTCGGCTTAGAGCCTCGTTAATACCAAGCTTATATGCACATTAAAACAGGCTACATAAGACGTTCATTAAATATGAAGAATTATTAATATATTTGCTGAACGTGGATGACAACAGTTCAAACATTAGATAGTTTCACACATTTCTTTAAAGTTACAAAAACCGACAGTAACGACAAAAGCGTTTGAGGAAAGTGAAGAAAGCGTTTTCACACTTTCGCGCATAGAAAAGGTTTCACGTGTTTGTTGAATTTAAGAAATATTTTCAAATATGTAATCACACGATCGTTCAATGCAAAACTGGGCTGAATATAAGATGTCAAAAATTCCAGCAGTTTTAAATGCTGAAATAATAGTTACTCAGTTAAGAAATCTTGAGAGCTACGAGTATGATAAAGTGTGTCAAGCGCTGCCAGGATTTAATACACGTTACAGTTTCCCTTAACCCAGTTACCACGGGCTGTTCTTAAGAATCGTAAACGTGCGATATGATGTCAGTTTTGGTTTGTGAGATGAACATGATATGTGACATCTCTCTAAACAATGGAAAAATTACCCTTGAAAATAAGCTTTGCTGGTCATGTGTGACAGCCCATAAGGGATTGCAACGGAAATCAGTCTGAAAAATGCAGACAGCATTCAATCATCTCATTTTTTAAAGAATCATCATTTATTATTTTCATTACTTATCATCATTTACTTTTTACATTATTTTAAAAAGTCTGTGATTTCCTGGAGAAGGAGAGGTCGTGGAGATACTAAATTAAACTTTGTTCCCTAACAACTAACTGAACCACTTATAACTAACTGAATTCATGCAGGATATGAATTCAAAGGATTTACGCAGGCCTACAAAATTCCAAAGTTCGAGGCACTTTATCTCGTGAATTTTAGCCGACTTGTTTTGGGGTTTATTTCTTGTAACTGTAAAATATTATCCTTTAAATGAACTCAGGGGTTGCAGGTTTCTGATGCAGAAATTTGTTTGCCTTTTTCCTCATGTTTGAGCAAAAGCCCACAATATTTGCAGTGTATTAGCAAGACAAGATCTGTCACATTCTGACAAGAGGACGTCAAACAGATTGATGGGCAGAGAGTTCACAGCCAACTGGAGGCGCAATATACATAAAGTCTACAAAAATGAGAACACGCTGGCTCATTACCGTTATTTAGGAGATAATAAACTGCTAACGACAGTTATCATTACAGTTCAATAAAGTTGGTTCGTTGATAAAGTCCACTATTTATAATGATACTCTGACACTACCCACGAAACTTTCTCACGACCGCTCAGCAGGAGACACTCTTAGCACTTGTATTCGGCCATATAGAGAGGCATAGTCATGAATGATCGGCCAAGATCGTTAACTTTAACTGCTTTTGTTGGATTCTTGGCAGTCGTTGCTTCCGAGCTCACAGATAAATCGTCTTCTTTTCTGGAAGACATCCTATGGATTTATGGCGAAAACCGTACCCTCAGTCAGGAAGGAATTGACAATTTACTGAGGACAGTTGTTCAAGGAGAACGTTTGGATTTCCAGGGACGTGAGCTTAAGCAACAACGAGTAAGTCCCAAGTGCTATTATTTTAGAAAGCTTGAAATCGTACACCTCTTGGATTACTACTGAAGAAATTAATATGTTACATGGTTGTGTTATATTTTCACTCTATGGAGATATTAAAGTATTATGAAAAAGGGTAAGTTTTTAGGCCTACTTTACAGTTTACAAATGAAATTGCAAAGACAGACTGTACGTCGAAAGTATAGTGATTTTTTTTTTGTTCGGAACAGTAAAGAAAAATATAGTTTTATCTCATGTGCATTCTTAACACATTTAGGGATCATTAAGATAAGATATGTTCAATACAAAGACACACACATGCCTGCTTTTCAGTATTGCACAAACACAGAGTGAAGTGCAAAGCTTTGCTGCTTTAGGTAAAATATCAATGCACTCTGCCTGGCTGTGTTTGACAGTGTTTGTCAGGGCAGGAGATCCTCACTCACTACGGGCTGCAGAACTTCAGCCTCTTTGGCGAGAAACACCTGTATACCATCTGTCCTGCTTTCCTCAGCCAGGCTGTGCTGCCACACTGCTCCACTAAAGCTACAGAACTGGGCAGACCCAGTTATACCCAGGGTGAGCTCACTACGCAAGCCAGTTTTAAAACTCAACCAGTTTAAAGTGATGTACCCCTTAAGATCCTAGGACAGTGATTCTTTAATCATTAAAGTGATAAGGTTTGTCTGCTGAGAACAAGTTCTTTGTTTAGCATAGTATAACAAGTCTGTATTTACAGAAACAGTTATTGCTGCAAATACATCTATCCCAGTCGGTCCTCAAAGCTTGACAGGTAGGAGTAAAATGGACTAACAGCTCAAGTACAACCCTCACTGACAATAAATCATGCTTCCAGATGAATCAAGAGTCAGATGATGGGATGGAAATTGACGCGTTCACATGCTCAACTAAACACAGTGTTGAGTGGTTCATTGTACAACCATAAAGTGTATGTCCGCTGCATAGTTTTGATAACAATTTAGTGGTTATTAATGGCCTTTCACACCATTTTAATTGTACATATTAGACTTTACACTCTGTAACAAAACTGAACAGTAGCTGCAGGTCAGTGAGTTCTGCCGAGAGCAGTTGCTGAGAATTGACTTCCACTATCATTAAATGATTGCCATGTATTTTTCTTTTACTGCTCTTCCTCTGTATGATTTGTGTGAAATGAGTCATGGGTAACCCAACTAGTTTCTTTGATCATAGCATGCGTAGCTTTGTGCAAATTAATCATTTACACGTGCAAAACCAATCAAACAACCTTGTTTGGTACATTATAAACCAATTACGGATTACTGTGATTCCACATACACAAAAGTACAGACTACCAGCTTAAGTGAATCAGAGCTCATGCATTGCCCTCTTTTTCTCTCTCTACACTGCAGTGTGGGGATATGGCTTTTTGGCTGTTACTCTGATCAACCTCTTCGCTCTCCTTGGTCTGGCTCTTATTCCCCTTACCAGAAAGCCCTACTTCCCCAAGGTGCTTACTTACTTCATTGGCCTGGCTATTGGCACACTCTTCTCCAATGCTGTGCTACAGCTCATACCTGAGGTGAGTTGTTTAACCCATGTCCTTGCTGAAGTGTCCTTTACCATTACTTTAGGCAATCTGCATCTTATTTGTGTTTTATGACGTTGGCTTCACTCTCTGTCATTATAGGCCTTGGGATTTGACCCAAAGTCAGACAATTACATTGCAAATGCTGTTGGAATCTTCTGTGGATTCTACCTACTCTTCTTCACAGAGAAGATCCTGAAAATGGTGCTAAAGACTGAAATGGAGGTTGGATTTTATTCAGCTTGATCTGTTTATGTATCGTGCCAGTGGAAAGTTTCATATCTCCATGGTCATTCTTATCTCATGGTCTCACAGCATGGGCACAGTCACTTCAGGCCACCAGAGAGTCCTCAGTTGAACCCCCACCAGAATGGACTAGTGTGTGACAAAGACACAGTCATTGCCGTCACCAGCTTCAGCGACAATGACAGTGTGACCTCTGACCCTCCTGTACATCAGGTATGACTGTAGACTATTAATATATACCAAAGAATAGTTACTTCTGAGACCCGTTGGCGGATTAAATATGGCCGCTCTTAGCTGCTTTTCATGAGTCAGCCATCGAGTCAACCCAACTTGCTCACCAAATATAAAGAGACTTAACACAGTTGCAGTCTCTCTATGAAATTCAGAGGCCTTTGCTAAGATTGCTGAGCACATGCATGACTGAAAGATAGTTTTTTGTTCTCTGTCAGACATTTGAAGTTGGCAGTTCTTCAGAGACTTGCAACACTCACTCAGTGAGAAAAAATGAATTGCCAAGGCAGGGATCTTTAGATGGCAAACTAACCAGGACAGTATATTGACCTAGAACACTCTGAAGTTCATGACCACAGTGTGCCGCCATATACGACACTCTTATCTTTCTTGAGGGACCCCAATGTTTCCAAGAAAGACTAACTGTATATCTATACCTTAACTCTGAACTGTGTGAGATGTGGGTGCATGTACTAGTACCACAGTAGCAATTACACCACTGATATTATGTTAATGGTTAACAGAAAGTTTTAAAATGACGCAGTATCTCTTGGCCTTGGGTGAGACCAAAGGCCCTAAACAAATCAATATTTTAACATATTTGTTGAAAGTGGGGCAAAGTCACAAAGTGAAATAGTGTTTCTGTTACAATACAAAACAGATACCCATTAGCATGTGAGCTGATAGCACGTGAACTCGCAGTTCCTCTCTGCGCTGTGGAACATTTCTCCAGGCGACTGCTAATTCTGAAACTGCTTGTAGTGTTTCTGGAGTTCAGAGGGTGGACCACTGGCCAAGCGTACCGAGGCAGCTGTGTTTGTTTTAGTCTGTTTCAGCTGTGGTGAGACACTACAATGACCCCTAGCCTAAATCCAGTGCAGCATTTTCATACTTTCTTATCCAAGCCGCAAACCTATATTAAATCAATCTGTGTCAGATGGAATTGTGTAGGTAGACAGGCAACAACACATTCTTATCCTGAGCTGAGATGTGTAATTACATAGGCTATAAAAACACCCTCTGTGTCTACCCCAGGAGGTGCTGACTTCACAGGAGTCCTGTAGCTGGCTGCGGTGGAAACATCTGTCCAAAGTGAGGACTGTGGCGTGGATGATCTCTCTAAGTGATGCGCTGCACAACTTCATTGATGGCCTGGCCATCGGTGCTTCTTTCACTGTGTCTGTACTCACTGGCTTCAGCACCTCTATTGCCATAGTGTGTGAAGAATTTCCCCATGAGCTAGGTGAGGGAACACACACATACACACACAAACACACACACACAGCTAAGGGAGGAATAGAGGATACAGAGGATGATGAGAGTAAGCGAAAAACGTGACTGTTTTCCAAATCTTAAAGTGTTGCAACTCTAGGTACTTAAAAAGGGACTAGTGTATACTTTCTGCACTATTCCTTTATTCATTACTCTTGTCTATTTATCATTAATTAAACTAATGAAGAATGACAAAGATAACATTGCAACCTGTCTCTTTTAATCAAAGAATCACAGACAGACACTTATAATCACATACACTGGATTACACTACGCTGACATTACATTTTTCTCTCTTATTAATGCACGCCGTGTGGACATTACTTACTGATGTTTCGAAAGTGTACCCAAAACACCCCTCACCTATGCTCACTATCTCCTCCTGCAGGTGACTTTGTGATTCTGCTGAACTCAGGGATGAGTGTTCCTCAAGCAATTTTCTTCAATTTGCTATCAGCCATGTCTTGCTATGCAGGCCTGGTGATTGGAGTCATTGTCGGCAGCAACTTCTCTCCCAATGTGATCTTTGCCCTGGCTGGTGGCATGTTTCTCTACATTGCCTTGGCAGATATGGTGAGTAAATACTGTAAAAGAGAAAACACATTGTTCCCATATAAACTTTTACATCGCTAGAGATTATTTTTGAATTTTTTTTTTCCTTTATCGCAGTTTTAGCATAGCATGTGGGTTAAGTTTATATTAGCCTGATATGACTTATCAAACTGGTCTGCCAGGATGCAGTGAATTCTGGGAGCCATTACCCTGTTGCTCCTACAAATGTGAACGATGATTTCTGCTATTAATGGTTATTGCATTGATAAGAGTACACGTTGTGGTCACTTGCCTTTTTAATACAGTGCGTCTTAATCATCCACAGTATAAGAGTGATTACATCTTATTTCCTGTCTTTGCTAAATAATCAAATTGACATTTATTATGTTTTACACCAGAGACGAGCGGATATTGTTCTGAACTGTGACCGTATTAGCTCTTTGCTGTACCTGTTCTGAGTTCCTCGATATCAAGTATCACTACAGAAATTTGCAAACCATGCAGTTATTTATCACCTCCGTTTTCACTAATTACTTCCTTTACTTACACTAAAACTGAACACAAAAACCATAGGATGAGATAACCTTATCTTCGGTATTGCTCTGATAAGGCAAACGGGGCTAATTAGCCATTTACCAAAACCATGTGCAAATGTGCACCGGATCGGAAACCCAATGCACCGTACTTGCTGTTCATGAATTAGCACATCACATGTCACTGATGTAATCATACAGCTTCATTAAAATTGACTGTCGATTGTCACTGAGTTTCTTGTCATCCATCAAAGGCAGATCGATAATGTTAGATGTACGGTAGTGATCGGTGCTAAATTAGGGTTGAGTGTCACAGGTAGAGATGTGCTCTGTTTCTCTCACACACATACAGTTTCCAGAGATGAACAGCATCCAGAGAGGACAGGACCGCAGCACCAAGACAGAGGTCATCTTCTTCCTCATCCAGAACGCCGGACTGCTGACAGGATTCTCCATCATCCTCCTTATCACCATGTTTGCCGGAGATATCAATTTGGGATAACTGCATCTAGTCACTGGCTACTCTTTCAAACACGGAATTTTTCTGCCCGTAGCCTCCATAGCTCTTTGAACTGATTTCAGCTTTACTCTCATTTAACTTCTATGAATTATTTATTTGAATCATAAAATTTAACCAGTGCCTTTAAAACTACAATAAGAAGAATCATTCTTTTTATGCCTTTCTGATTATATATTAAAAAAGATCATGAGCATTTGAAAATAGTGTAAGATCACTGTGATTTGAATGAGTAACACCTTTGAGTTGGATTCAGGTTCTCAACAAGTTGTCTTGACACTTTTATAGTTGCCTACTCACAGATCTACAGAGCCTCTCTTTGCTTTGTGGGAAATTAGATAAAAATAATAATGGTAGTAATTTAATGACATAATGGTAGTAATTTAATGACATCAGTGTACATCAACAGAAACCCATACTTGGTGTTCTCAGTGTAGTCTGTTAATACCATATTTTACCACTACTGGGTCTGCTGAGTGACCACCAAGTCACTCCAAACAGCAAAAAGGCAATTAGCAATTAGCACAGAGTTTTAAAAAAAAATTCAAACATATATTTTTGTGTTTGTTGGAGACATACATTTGTTATACATTTGATTTATATATCTATACATTTAGTCATTTAACATCCATTAACACGCGATATTTTACACTTAAAAGCATCTGTAAAACAGTACAATCAGTGCAATATATATATATTTTTTTACAATTCAAATGAAAAACAGCTTCTTTCTTTAAAAATATACATCTATATATTCATCAGAATGTTAAACCTACATTTTTATCATTAAAAATGAAAAATAGCTTTAAACACAGACGAAACAAAGTCTGGAGGCACATTAGCTCTATAAGACCTAAGATAGCACGGTTCTCAAGATATTCACGGAACCAGCAGAACAAACAGAACATGGGGTTAACACACAACTTAACACCACAAAGGTTCAAGATGCACTTCAATGAGGCACTATGTGGAATTCAGGCATAACACCACCACAACACAGCACTTTGCCTGAGAGATTGATTGCATGGCAACAGGCACAATTTATGCAAAAGCAGTGTACCACAACATATAAGCTGGCAACACAGAAACACAGAACGCCAACCAGAAATGACAAATATTACGCGAAATTCTCTTAAATAACACCTCAAAAAGAATTTGAGCTCGCTCGCTAACAACCTCTCTAGGTTTTTGTGTCATTGCTATTGGCATAGCATTTGGAGTAGTTGTGCATTAGCAGGTAATATGTTATTTGAATGCTGGTTGGAGGAAAAGGAAGAATAAAAAAAATAGAAAAAACTTGAAAGATTGATAACCGCACAGCTGTGAAGTCAGCTGCATCTTCCCAGCGGTCACTAGCCTTGGTGAATGCTTTGGCGTTTTAAAAATAATTTAAAATGGCTAATATTTCACTTAGGATGAAAACAGGTATTTTTAAAAGATATTCATTTGGAGTGTATAGGCATGTCTTTGAGAGATGTGAGTGGAAATGGGTCAGTCGATAGCTGTTTACAGAGGTAGATGAGAAACTAGATTAGCTCTAATCAGAGAGTTAGTCTCTTTGTCTGTTAAATGCCAATTTCGCAACAGTAGATTGGTAATCACACTGCTTTTTGCAGAATTTGAATGCTTCTAAAAAAAAAAAAAAAACTGTCAGCCTCCTAGAATGTGTAAGTGTTCAACAGAGCCGACCACTCACTGTACATCAAGACATTGACGTATATATATTACTTTATATTAATACACTGTGGCTCTAAATGTGTACTGTACAGCTTTACAATGGAATACGTTTATACCTCCATAAATACAATATTACAAACGCTTGTATACTATATCATATTCAACAACACTTCACTCCCCCAGTTACAGAAGTGTGATTTTTATACTAATGCTGATGGTTAATGCCTTTAAAACAACACCAGTTCTATCTGATGTCACACAATGTGATTGGTCCACCTCTCAACACCACATGAGGTCATGTGGTCAGCAACAAAGCCTGGATCACTGAAACAGTGTCAGGTACTAACTTGAATTTAGGATGGCATGTTCCAAAAACACTCAAACACTTCAAAGTCCTGTTCTCAATACTCTGTCTCACAGGGATTGGAATGTTGAATATTTCTTTCAGAGTAAGGAGAAATTACAAATTCCTCATAAGACGGAGAATATTTTAAAATCAATAGCACAGAGCACAGGGAATGTAGAAAGGCTGCATCTTTCATAAGGCTTTCTAAGTATGCATTGTCTATAATTACATCTGACTGAGATGGAAACAGCAAAGGAAAAAAAAAAAAATCTTTAAAATATGTGCAGGTCATGCCTGTTAAATGACTTTACTGCCTTCTCATTAAGCAGTCGTGGCAAATCTCATTTCCAACAAGCGACGTTGCCTCTTTCCAACATTAAAAAAAAAAAAAAAAAATCAAGTGAAGATTCTAGTGCAAAAACGTAGCTGCTTGGGTTAAACAGCGAGGAGAATCTGATGATTAGCTTAAAAGTGATGCTTAACTTTTTTTTTTTTTGACACTGTAGCTGCTGTGGTTGACACAAAATGTGAGGCACAAAATGCCATTTACAGATTGTCATTACAGTTCTCCAGTGAAGTTCAAAGACCGAGCTACGACAAACGTGTGCGTTCAATGAGCTAAAACATGAACCGATCGCACGGGCGTTTTCCTGTGCGTTCATTTGGTACTACAGGACACCTAGAGTACATCCAACTCAAGTAAGACATTACCACACGACTGTAATTTATAGCAGCTGCCCCTTGATGACAGTGACGTACAATCAATGAATTACATGGTGATTCTGTCAGTCAGTCTGTCTCATGTAGCTTGTTGGACTGTGTTTATGATGGCAAACACAAGCCAGCAAATGTTCTACTTACTAGTCAGAAGAATTATCCACTGCTACAAAGTTTAAGGCCTGTTGAATGTTTTGTGTGTGTGTGTGTGTGTGTGTTTACTCTTGCTACGAAAATTGACACAAATATCTGTCACTTGGTGCAATTTGCAAAACACATGTTGCAGTCATTGGCCTTTTCGCACACCAGCACTTTGGATCCAAAGTTTTTACATACTGACCGGAGTTGAAAGCGTTCATCCATCAACTGGTTTACGCCAGTTCTGCTTAGGATTAGCACAACTGAGAATGACTTTCCTGGTCAACAATTCCATGAAAAATCTCTAGGCAGTCACAATACTTGGATCATGAACTCACATTAAACAAAAAATGTGTAATGGCCTGAAGGCTGTTACAGAATCCAAAAAATCTCAAAGTTGCTTAACATGTCAGACCAGAAATACCCCATCTCCTCTTCGGTCTAACAGGAACTCTCATCAGCAAAAGCTTTGAGAACCATCCAGGGACGAGCTGACTTCAGAGATCCAGCCTCCGGCCCTGCGTGGTGAGCTGGATGTGGTCGGTGAGGAGGTGGTGCCATGGTAATACTGAGAGCCGCACGAGCGTCAGTGACTTCCTTCGCTGGGGGCGGGACTTTCGGAACGCCCCTCCTTCAGACTCCCAGACTGCTTCTTCTGTTTGCTCTTGGACTTCCTCAGCATCCGCACCTGCTCAGAACAAGAAACAGCATTTCAGTGGGTAATACTCATTATGTAGTTGATAATATCCAATGTGTTGTTATTATAGTCTAGTCTGAGCTAAAATTCCAACTAGAACTAAAACTCAAATGTCACACATGTAACATAAAGTATCTTATATATAGCATAAACATCATCAGTTTGACTTGTGTTGAAGAAAACCTGCCCTAAAGAAAATATGTATAAAATACAAATACAAATTTTTAGCAGCACAATTTGTGCAGCACAAAGGATAGCACTGTATGTGCATGTGAGAGAGTGAGAGAGAGTTAGAGAGGCAGACAAGGGTTCAGACCTTCGGTCCAGCGGCAGAGATGATGATCTGACCGGGCGCTTGGATCCAGGGCTCTCCGTCTACCTGCACTGGGATGGGCTTAGTCAGTATAATACGGATGTAGTTCCCCTGAGCGATCCGAATGCCAGACCGGAGTCCACTCTGGACCTGACCCTGAAGCATACACACAACACATGCAGACACACACATACACTTTCATACATCAGTGAACAGCTGCCACGAGGCTCTGACTGGATGAAAAATGGTCACTGAGGCAGTGTAACATGAGCAGAGGGCAGCAGACTCACCATATGCACAACCCCCGTCACTCCTACCACTTCCAGCAAACCGTCGTCTATACGAGGCTTCCCGTAACGCGAGTCATTATCCGAACCCCACAGGTCAGCACCAGAACCCCAGCTACAGAAAACACAAAACACAAACCACAGTCTTCTCTAAAAATGTGTATTGGTCCGTCTGTGTGTGTGCGTGTGTGTGTGTGTGTGTTTGTGTGTGTGGACGCACATGCATGCGTGCGTGCATGCATGCGTGCGTGCGTGCGTGCGTGCATGCGTGGGTGGGTGGGTGGGTGGGTGGAGGGGGGGGTCAGGGGGTGGTGGTCTCGGCTTACAAACCCCACATTTAGGAAATCCAAGAGAGACTGTTTTACTATGAAATGGAAAGAGAGGAGAACCGTATGTATTTTGTCTTGTAATACCTTGGAATATTAAGAAAGATCAGGCCTTCTATACTGGGGAGTTCCACGTCCTGTTTGTCAACTTGTAGTTTCAGGTCTTTGTGTAGATTACGTGTGTGACTCAGTTTCTGCAGACCCACCTTCACATACACACCCTTGTTGTGGAACCTACAATACACAAACATTATTTCTTAACTGTCACCGATGCCTGTTCCATTCAACACATTCCTTCACCCTTTTCACTACACTTCAAAACTACATTCTTTCATTCAGTCACTTGCAGGGTTTGAGAATTACCCGTGCCTTCAGGCGACACATTGATTCATTTAATATGTATCATCTGATTAAAGCAAATGTTTCAGGATTGAGTGTGGTCCTGAAAAGACTCGCCTGCTGTTGAATTTGTCAGGTTCTTCTTCTCGTGCGTGGTGGAAGTCCAGACTGAGTTCAGCGTCAATGCCCAGTCCAAAGTAGTTATTCATCTGTACTATCTGTTTAAGAGAGTTCAGTTAACTTCCAAGAATGTCTCCAAACAGCTAAAACATTAAAGAGCAGTGTCTCTCCCCTGCGAGAAAACGTGAGTTGTGCGGTGGGGCTGCTTTAAAATACCTTGGGAGGTTCTAGAAAGCCGTTCTCTTTTCCGTCCTCTGTCATCTCCTGCGCGTCCAGCAGTATGGTCCAGCGGTCCATCAGAACTTCCTCTGCTTCATCCACTGAGACGAGGATGCTGAAGGGATCCTCTCCACTGTAGCCTGCCCCCCAGCGCAGCACGCGGGCCAGGTCATTGCCTGGACAGCCAAAGAGCGCCGTTTAGCTGACGATGCCTGATTCTTATGCTACTACAACAAAACGATGCTAGTAAAATGATATCATGATTTTTTTTTTTCTCCAGTGTGATACCGTTCATACTGACCTGTGCCCAGAGGTACCACGCTGATGGCTGGTTCTGGACAGGCCAGTTTGTGTCGGATGGCTTCTAGGACCCCCAGGACCCAGCCTATGGTACCATCCCCACCACACACCAGGATACGGAAATGTTTGACATCTCTGAATGTGTGCAGACTGTTAAAAACACACACACACATACACACACACACACACACACACAAAAACATACAAACACATTAAAACTCACATGGTCAGAAGATTCATGCATTTTTACCCCAAATTAAGTGCTCTGGCACTCTCGTCAAATCTTTATTTAATTCTAACACCATCTACATGTTTATCATCACCACATCTCGAGAATGAAGAATAGTGTTGAATCATCCCCAAAGTCTTCCTAAAACAGTGGACATTTAATTTTTGACCTGTGATTAGCCCCATTCTTACCCAGGCAGCGGCCCTCCACTGGTGAGCTCAAAGACTTGGTGTGGGTTCAGAAGCTTCCGGAAACTGTACAGAATCTCTCTGCCTTTCAGTCCTCCGCTTTTAGGGTTAACAAAGACCAGCAATGGGGAACAGCCTTTGGCAATCTTATCATGCTGCAGGGACAGAACCGCAGTAGCATAAGCCATTCACTATGTCCAAGAGATACAAAGTAAAAATCTCATGACATTGCTTTAACACCCCTGCAATGTCATAGAAATACCAAATTAAATATTGCATTGCAGTAAAACCAATGGCCAGTAGAGGGTGCTAGTACACATCATATAGCCCTAAATTACCTCAGCTGATGAGCAGTTCCCAAAGTAACTACACATGAAAGGAGCAGCATGATCTCTAATCACATAAAAGACACGCAGAACTCATATCCTACCCTGCAAGGCTAGACTGGTGGAGGAGGTCTGGAGAAGTAAAGGCAACAGAAACACAATACATGTCCATTACCTTTTGATCATCTCTACAGACATGGGCTTACCAAGATTTCTGGAATAACCAGTGAGCTGAGCTGTTTGCCATGGATGGTGGAGTCTTTGGCCAGCATATAGATCCTTTCTGCCTCGGAAAAACAGGTGATCTGCAGAACCACAGCACCTGCGACCAAACCGTACAGTTAAGAAGACAATTTAAGTCTGCGCGTGGCTCAAGGTCATCTCAAGGTCTTTTGAACTCGTGTGATCCTAACGCTCCCGGAGCGTTGGGGAAAGGTTAGGGAGCGTATGCCGTGAAACAGAGCGTGCCAGAGGGGTAGGGGAGTTTTCTGTCAGTTCCTCCTCAGCACTGCTCCTCACAGCGGAGCATTGTTTCTGAAACAAGGCTCTCATTTAAGGAACAGAGGGACAGGCCTCTTTAGCCTGCCACACAGGGCTACACAGCAGCTACTCATCCCAGTGTATGCACCAGCGACAGTGTTGTCAAATAGAGTGCTGCTGTCCCAAACCAGCAGTATATTTGAGGACAATCACTGCCCTCTCATTTTAGGATGAACGTGCCCAGATGTCAGAGGACATTTCCTGTTAATGCACTAAGGGGCATGTGAGAGGACCAAGTCACTCATTCACTCCATGACCCTGGATTTACGGGGACTCGTAATTCTGGAGTGTTGCCATGGGAACGTGCTTACCTTGACCAGCATACACGTGAGTGATGGTGACCAGGTGACCTGTTAGAAAAAGGGGGGCAAACAGAGAGAGAGAGAGAGAGAGAGAGAGAGAGAGAGAGAGAAAATGCTAAATTTAATTGAGCTCTATATCATCCTTCACCACGGCTACAATCCCTAATACCCTGAACACATGTCCTCCAGCTCAGAAAACAAAAGGTCTAACTCAATATAAAGGGGCAGCTTTTTTCGGAGGACAGATTCCAGGAAAGATTAATCGTATGAAAAAAAAAAAGGGTTTGAGAGGATAAAAAGCTCAAATCTGAGCAGTCCGTGCGGTGCTTTAGCTGTACATAAAGCTGTCGAGCTTACTTTTGATGGCCAGGTGCTCCTGTAGCAGCTCCGTGTACCCGTCTTTACTTAAATCCACGGGTAGCCCTCCCACCAGCAGATTCACCTGGACCACCCTGTTCTTATTCTCCACTATGTAGAATCGAGTCTGATTCATCTGCTTCAGGGAAATCTGAAGCATAAACACACAAACACACACACAAACACACAGATGAAGAAGGAAAGTTGCTTGTGATGATCAGTCTCATTTGCTTCAGTGCACAGCGAATGCTGTGAAATACCAGCGAGATTCCACATACCTTTCTTATCTCCTGCAGTTTGTCCAGCACAAGTTCTTGACCAGTCAGTACTTGCCGCTGAACTGAGGGTGGGTAGAGAATGTGAGAAATGAAGGGGATGTTAGTAGAACTCCCTAAACAGAATGTACATACACTGGAGCAGTTCTGGGGCAAAGCACAGACGTTTACCAAGAACTATGAAAGAGGTCTTTATTTCCTAATATGTCTATGCGTGGAGATGAATACTCGGTATTCCAAGATGCGGTTAGTTAAGACCACAGTGGATGAAATCACAATCATGCAAGCCCTAAAAAAACATACATCAGCGCACGTAATATGACCAACAGACCTACATGTCTTCCTCCAATACTGTGACAAATTCTGTCACTTTTTTTTTTTTCACCTTGTTTGCTGTTCATGAGGACCTCCACAAGGTTATAGTCAGCCGCGTTTTCATCCTGGAGGGATTTACATAGACACAGAGGCATGACGTTTACCAAGGTTACTAGGATCTTCTAAAAGACAACGCGCATGGTGCCGGGTAGTCACTGCGCACTGTCTATAAAATGTCATAATCATGTTATCATCCTCTCGTAACTCAAGCGTGTGATCCTGTCTTCAGTGTTACGTCAACATGGATGGGAAATACCTGTTTGCCCAGCTGAGTGAGAACTTCTTTAATGACGGAGTCTACTGTACTGCTCTTCCCGACAGAGATGGAGATGTAAGCCACACCCAGCCTGATAACACAGGACAACAAGATACAAAAAGATAATACTTTTTAGAGGAACAATTTGCTAAAATGATTTCTTTCATCTACTTCTAGATACATAAACTACCTGATGGAAATGAAGCATTTGATCCCATAATAAGTCATGAGAGACTCGTCTGTTTTCATCTCATAAAGTAATACTATGTTTAAAAAAAAAAAAAAAACATTACTGTTGGATTATGTCATTCAATGGTAGCCAGTTAAAGTCAGACTGAATCATTTCTCTTTTAATGCCGAATACTCGTTAAGTCGTGACGGAGAATATTATATTAGCCATTTCATGCATAACAGTGTTTATACAGCACTCAGTGGAGTTATCAAAATAAGAATGGCATACGTCAACAGGACTCATAAAAATGAGACAACTTCATGCTTTAACTCTACATCATTATATCATTTCTTTCCACTGAGTATAAACTAAATGAAAATCTGATCTGGTGGAAAAATGCAATGAAACGAGTAAACGAGAGGAACTTAAAGACATCACGCTCTTATTTTCCCCATGGTGGTAAATATTTCCTAAGGAGTGAGCGCGGCCGTCAATTTTATTTGCAATCCGCTGGCTTTCCTGATTTTTACGGGATATAAAAGGTGAGAAAGGATTGAAATAAAAAAAAACCAAAACAGATAACTCTTTATAAAAAGGGAAGTGTTTGTTGTCTCGTCTTTGTTATCTGTTTGGGAGCTGCATCTAAGCTAAAGCATCACTGACAAATCATTATGTCTCCTTGGTAACTGAAGTCACAACAGTCTGTAACCACGGTTCAATTAAATTAGGAGTTTGTATGATGGCTGTGCTACACAGCCACTGCCAGTGTGTGGCATTAGCAGTAAATTACTGCCATCTTTGCCTTGTCCAAATTGTTTGGAAACAATCTCCTTTCTGTTTGGAATACATATAAACATCCCATTAAAATACTGATAAACCAATCTCCGAAATAACCCTCTAATTTTACTCTGAGATGAAAAATCTATGGAAAAAAAACCATTCAGGACGCATCTCTGAATGTCACAATGACATTTCTGTTTGTGTTTGCCTCGTTTTAAACTCTCTGTTACTACATCCTCTCATTGTGAATACAGTCCTCCCAGCAAAATGCTTAATGTGCTGAATTAATGGGTTTGACTGATGCGTTCAAGGCACAAAGACGCAGGATCCTTTCTCCGGGGCGCAACTCACTTGAGCCAGCCCGCGTAAATCTTCAGAACCTCTGATTCTTTGGGTTTGGCCCTCAGGAGCCACGCCTCCGGCACCCCGTCCTTGAAGACCGACTTGTTGTCGGGGGCGCCGTTACGGTTGATGATGTCATCGGTGAGCAGGGTGTGTTGGCCGTACGTCTGGAGCTCGTAGTCCTGAGGCTCGTCTGGGATGTAGAAGGCCCTCAGAGCTGCCTCCTGGGAAACACAAACCACCCTGAGTACAACAAGCCAAACGTCTGAGGACGTTAAACCAGTAGCTCCCAGTCTGATCGGGGACAAAGCCAATCAAAGGCATATGCTGAGGGAAGAATGGGCGTCTCACCACTACTTCCTCGTTCTTGGTGATTCGAGGAATAGAGACCAGGCGAAACTGGTTGCGCTTGACCGCGTCGTCTCCATCAAACACTTTAAGGATCTGCTTCCCTGTGGTAGAATATTACACCCTTTAGATGACCAAACAGGTTTATGCAAGAGGTGAAAGATACAGGATCTTGTCAGTTCCTGAACTCTGCACACAGCTGTTGGTTCTACCTGTATCAGGTGATGTTGCGGGCTGGTTCTCCTTTGTCGTTACAGGAGTCTGGGTATCAACATCATCCAGACTGTCTACAACAGAATGACACAAATAGCACTTTAAGACGAGCTGGTTGAGCAAACATGAAGTCAATAACCTCCGATATCCGATATACAAAAGGGTTTTGCAATCTACCACAAAGCAAGTTCTGCAAGACCAGCAAAGCTCTAAGATAGTAAGGCAACGTGTCATCGCGTCATTTGTTCTTCACAAGGTTGAAGAACCTGATCGCTGCCACACTTTTACTTATGAGGAGGAAGATTTTTTAAGCGCACACTTTAAGATGTCAATACAGGTCTTGACAGCAGTCCAAGTGTGAGTTTAAAGTATTGATCCCCTCTGTTGACCTTCCAGAGTCATTCCTTTTCAGTGGACTTCACTGATGCAGTACAAAGGATTTCAGCATAGCCTGTGAATCTTAATGGGTCAGTAGTATACTTATATTGACCACCCCCCCCCCAGGATTACCCAGCTCGCTCTGGGAGTTTTCTGAGATGCGGTAGCAGTGCATCTTGCTGAAGTTTCGCGAGCAGATGCGCACGCAGGCGGGATGAAGGATCATGTTCCGAAGTCGTCCGAAGCTGCACTCGGGGGGAACAATTACATAACAGGAGGCGTGCGCCTGCGAATGGATTAAAAAAGATTAAAAAAAAAAAGAGAGAGAGAAGAAAAAAAGATGGATTTGGAGTGAGTGCTGACACAGTGCAACGTGTGTAAAAAAACAGTGAAACGTGACACTTGCCCTCCGCACAAACAACCCCCCTCTCATAGCTGACATGTTAACGATATGACTTCAAACCCAACATCATAAAACCCAGTCCAATAAAATATGCAAAGTTCAGCGACACACACTAAGGAAATGAACAATCAGTTCAAAATGGTTATCAACATTCCTACAGATCGTAAAGGCGTATGCAAATGCATATTTCCTATTCTTTAGTAACACAATGGTAGCGGCTGACTCTCCCTTTCTGCGTCGGGAGATGAAAACTGCAGCTTTTGATGTGTGGTGGGGATGCAGTGCAGGGAACATGCAACCCCCAAAGGGACCTGGTTGGTGGGCAGAGAACATCAGTGCACAGGTCTGCGTTTAAAGCCAGCTCATCCGGAAGGCTAAAGCACTCTCCCCACTGCTGAGAACTGAATAAGTGATGACGCAACAAAGGCAGACGGAACAGGGCACCTACGATCTCATATGTTCCCCGGCGCTTTATGGTCATAATGTGCAGTACGAGCATCGGCACAACAGAACCAGGCCAGAGCAAAAGTTTATTTACGCAGGAAGCAGAAAGCAAACAGAACAGTGCATGGTTTCTCTCCAGACACTAACCAATGTCCCAAAGCCGTTAGAGAAGTGTCACACAGATGTAGGGGCTGCTGTTTATGAGCACGGAATGACAGAGGATCATGATGGTTTTTCACGGAGACGTGCGTCATAGAAAAACAATGAAAGCATTTCAAAAGAAATAATAAATAAAATGAATATCTAACGGCACTTCTGTGGAACGATAAAATTAAAACACGAACCTATGAAAGTAGTAGGGTTTTTTTATTATTAATTTTATTATTATTTCTAGTAACAGTCTAGCATGAGAGGGAAATATGTTTTGCAAATATCCTGCGCTGAATGAATTATGATTGTCTCTCTCTGCCATAGAATTCACTGACACTTTTCTTATGCATGCTCATTACTGAATCATGAACCAGACATTATAATAAATATTTTAATAGATAGCGATGTTTAAAACTTAATACGCTACTTTAAGAGGCAGTGCATTCTGGGATGGGTTTTTTTTTTTTGTTTTTTGATTTTTTGGGCGAACAAAGCTGCGGTCAGCTGGTATTAACGCCCAGGGGCTTACCGTGAGTCCGCACCACTCGCAGCGCATGCCTGACAGCACGTCCGAGGAACTGCAGGTGCGTCGACACACCTCGCACCGGGCCCCAGAGGACATGTTCCCCTCCCGCCAGTGATGATGGAATGTATCCTGACGACAGGGGACGGAACAATCCGGAATCAGGAAACGCGTATGACAACAATGACTACGGTTGACAAAGTTACGCCTGGAGGGAAAACTTTCGGGAAGAATTATTGAAACTTTGCGTCACACTCACATAGTCCTGGTCTCCGTCCTGATGGCACAGCCGGCAGTCGCTGCAGCTGAACTGAGCGCAGTCGCTGTGTACATGCAGCTCACACACTAAAACAGAGAGATGACTTTCAATCAGCTGCTCTTTCAAAATGCATAATGTTACATTTATGGCAGCGAAACTGCACAAATATCTGTGATATAAATAGCTTATCGTTATGGCTTTGCACTGTTTAAAACCTCATGTCCAAATACCGCAGGATACGAAAACAGAATTTGTCTGAATATGTAAATAACTCCTGATAAAAGCTGAAAGTCTTGTATACATGTAAATGTGCTTCTGTTTGATAGTGTTTTATTTAGTAGTTCCCATGAACTCCCTATTTGTGTATGAAAGAGAAAGAGAGAAAGTCAGTGTGATGTTTTTCTTTTCAGTTCCTGAATCAACTCTCTGTTCTTACAAACACAACCCACTGAAAATGGCCATTCCCCATTTCCATGGCAACTGGAGCTCTCCATCAAACAGGGACAGCAAGAGGAGATAAATGAGCAGAATCAGAGATACAATACAGAGAATTTAAAAAGAGAAAAGAAAGCTTGGACTGAAACACTGTGAAAAACACTGGAGATGTTTTACAAATATACAGCATATTCTGATAGGTTGGGTCTGTTCTCAGCTTCTCTTTACAGAGAGACACCCAATTAAAGCAGGGACTTTCAACATGCCGCAGTTATGAAACCCCCTATCTGAAACTGTCTGTATTACGACAGCTTGTGCCACCAACTGTAGGGGCGGCAGTTGCGATGTTATTACAGCAGTTATGAGGTAATGCTGATAGAACACGCAGTACTGTTAGTGCACTAATTATGAGGTAATATACAGTAAATGTAAAGGTAATATGAGTAATGCAGCCGTTTCAACAGAACAATGACGAGGTTATACCATTGGTTTGTTAACACACTAACTATGAGGTCATATCAGTAAGTGGTATTAGTACAGTAATTCTGGGTTTGTATCATTCGTGGTGTTAGTACAGCAGAGGTACTAGAAGTAGAACACAGTGCTGTGGGGAGAAACAGCAGAGCTGATGATAATAAGGTTGTCAGAAGAGACAGGTAGTGGAAGTTTTAACCGCAGAGCCGTGATCTCCAGACTCTTAGTGCCCGTCAACAAACTCACCCTCACAACGCAGGGCGGTGCTGCCCTCCAAATGCTTCCGACACACACAGCAGAAACGCTTTTTATGACCAGCTGGAGCGAAGCAGTGAGCTACAGGGACCTGTGAAAAACAAATATGACATCAGTCCATTATGGCGTCAGACTATGCTACTGTAAAATATTGACATACATGACAGAGGCAAAGAACAATTCAGCAGATATGACTGGTTGACTTGACCTCTTAGGAAGACAACAATTCCAGGTGCTCTTTTGGGAATAAAGCACACATTAAACTGAGGCAACAATCCGCTTTTAAAAATTAATATTAATAACTAGTCAAGCCTATAGTCACAGAACCTTAACTTTCAGTATTCATCAACAAACAAAAACACTTTAAAAGACTTAATTAGCCAAAGTTAGAGAAGCACTCAGATCTTAATAGGCATGCCTCTATACACCAACAAAGAAACTACGCAAACATGTGACCAACATCAACACTCATTTTGAGGTTTTGAGCTGCATGCTGAATTTTGCGTTCTCTTTAATTCAAGTCCAGATATTTTGTGAGGCTACTTTAAGCCAGCACAAGCTAAAGAGTCTTCACCATAGGTCTGGTGTCGTGCATGACTTTATGCCGAGACACGCAACAGTACGAAACTGAGCTCAGTAACAGATGTGTCCAGGAGCCTGGCTGTAAGGATGGCCCGTTGGTATTGACAGTAGCATATGAGTCGCTGTCACAGCGGCTAAGCAAACAGAGAGTTAATGCAAGGTAGCGCAGACACGACCAGGTTTATTCTTCCCTTCTTGTCTGACTCTGACATGAGCACAAGCTGACATGCCCTTGACCAGTTACGTTGTGTCTGCCAGCTCAGTAGCCAGGGGACAGATGTAGTGATCTCACGAACTGCCAATGACAATGTCACCATGACAGAAAACGATACATTTACGAAGATCGAAGCGTGATTCCCGAACCGTTTTACAAACAGCCTTGATAAAAAAAAAAAAAAAGAAAGAAAAAAAAGAAAAGAAGACGATGAAAGGAAAACGGAATTTATTTCACATAAAACCTTTAACCAGAGTTTCACCAAACGGTCGCGTTTTTTTTTTTTTTTTACGACGCGTCAAGAAACTGTAACGCAGCTTGATCTTCTTTGTTTTATCAAGTCATTTCTTGCATTTTGTTTAAAAGACAATATTCCTATTCATGCTATAAACAGCCAAGACACAAAACCACTCTTTCTCTACTTTCAACAGAACAAAGAAGACAATTGTTCCAACACTTTAGAACATAACTACAGATTTATTACTCTTAGCTGTATTAACCTTCCTCCAACCTATCTGTAGCCAAAGGGGCTTTATTTGGCGCTGGTGTGTGTAGGTCTAAATGGTGGGAACGAAGCAGGAGATGCCTGGGACTTCCTTCCTCTGTGGGTAAGCTTTAGAGAAGGCCCCGGCACAGAGGGCATGATGTTTAAAATAACTCTGAACCTCTTCCCTTTGACCTACACTAAGCTGGATGAGTGAAAAAAAAAAAAAAAGGTTTTATGTTATGTGTAATGACCATGGATTTTACCTAATACAGAAAACAGTGGATATAATCTGCACAGTGTTTGCGCGTGGTCTGTGCAGGGTTAAACCCAATGGTATCTTTTATCAGATGTACCGACCACTTCCTTGCATCACGCTAAATAGATTTCACACGTTGGTGAACTGTGGAATACATCTCCTCTTAAGCTAAAACCTGACAAATGGTTTGAGAATATGTCTTATCTCAGATACACCACTGTAGAGAGATTATGAATTCTCAACAGAGTTGGATTACTGTAATTTAATCCTAGCGGGGACCATTAAAGACTTGGAGCTAAATGTGCCTATGCAGGCAGTGATGTAATGCTATGTTCAATCAGACTGCACCCAGCTGCTCCTTGTGAAATGGTCCTTGTGTGTGTGTGTGTGTGTGTGTGTGTGTGTGTGTGTGTGAGAGAGAGAGAGAGAGAGAGAGAAGGAGAGTGGGTGAGAGTGTGAGAGAGAGAGAGAGCGAGGGGGGGTGGGGGGATTGTGACTATGACTGATTGTGGCAGCACTGGGGGGGGGGGGGCAGGGTGAGTGCCCCTGTGTGGTCTCTCCATGATTGGGGTCATCATGGCTCTACAGACAGACGACTTCTCATGGCTATTCTGCAGATTGCTCTGCCGTTTGATGGATGCTGCACATTTCTGAAACAGGGGTAGATCATTCTAGCAATCAAATAAGCCAAACCCCCCCCCCCAAAAAAAATAGCCACAACTCTTCTCAAAGGTATTACATCTTCTTCAAGGCCCGGCTAATTGACAATGACACAGGTGCTATTAAACTGGCTGTCTGAGCTGGGGAAGGGCATCCGCGATAAGAGATGCAACTCAATGCAAGAACAAAGGCAAACCGAAAGGTGCACCATGAAAAAAATGCTTTAGACAGAGTTTGCGGGGTTTTTTTTTTTTTTTTCGCTTATCACTTCTATACAGCCACCGACGGACGTAGCTTTTTTTTTCCATTTCCTCTGAAAGCATAAGTTTCCACCAACACTGTCATTATTTATATTCTCTAACCAAAAGTTTAGGGTAGAAATATAGCAAAAACCGAGCACTTTTTAACATGTTTTGTACAGCACGTAGCTCGACGTGAACAATCAACATATCAGCAGT
Source organism: Chanos chanos (assembly GCF_902362185.1). Classification (NCBI taxonomy): domain Eukaryota; kingdom Metazoa; phylum Chordata; class Actinopteri; order Gonorynchiformes; family Chanidae; genus Chanos; species Chanos chanos. The sequence goes on from NC_044496.1 coordinate 50,177,717, forward strand.
TAGGTTAAAGTCTTTGTGTGGTGCCTTGTATGTATATAATCACTGAAAAATCATTCAAATGCTTTGCATAGGAACGGAACGACTAGTGACGTATATGGTCTTAAAATGTACACCATTAAGTCTTCACATTTGGTTAAGCAAATAAGTGACTCACACACAAGACTGCAAAGGTTAAACCCTTTGATTGTATAGAAACGGTAGCAAATGACCTCAGCTTAGTGAACCGCTTCATAGCCCTCATCTTAAACACAGCCTAACTGCAGCAAGCAGGAGGACCCAGTCAGGAATTACCGTGCAAAAATAAAATTGGCTTTTCAACATAGGCAAAGACAGGTTAGCGTGTTGTGGAAATGCCTTCTGATTGTGTTTGTCAAAAGCGGGGGGGGGGGGGGGGGGGGGGGGGGGGGGGGGGGCTTTGTGTCTATGGGTTCCATAGTAACCGTATCTCTTGGGACCACACAACCTTGTTGCCTGCATTTTGCTTTTTCTCACACAAACACACACACACACACACACACAAATTCTGTACCATGCAACCTTGAGCTATAGCCCTTTGTTCCCTCCTGTAGCGAACCATGTCCTGCTAAGAGAGGGGACACTTCCTCTCTGGCTCCCTTCATCCCAAGGGACTTCCTACAGTAGACTGCAGGGCATCCTACAGGAAGTGACCTCGTTTCCTGCAGCCGGCCTCTCACTCTGATCCTAAAGGTAACTGACTCCTCCTGACCATTCAAGCAGCAGTACGAAATGCCTCAGACGAATGCAGAGAGGGAAAGCAGATGGAACACTGTCTATCTTGAGTTTAAACTTGTTCACGAAAGGAAAAAAAAAGCAAAAGCCTTGCGCAAAATAATTCAAATTCTGAAATTCTTGGTATAATAATAATAATAAAAAAAAAAAAAAAAAAAAAATATATATATATATATACACGTTTATGTAATATGTTTATTCAAAGCTACTGTTGCAAATCACACGTGGGCTCTTGTAAGGTGCGAAACATAAGGAAGAATTAGAGGTTGTATCGCACCTCGTATAATTTCCACGAAACACGCTGGTTAAAGATTAATGGGGCATTTGTGTTCACAGGTGAATGAAACTTATATGGAGCATTCAGAAGGAAGGCTTTTTTTTGAGTAACTAAATAATTTATGTTCATTTCCATCAGAACTTTCCTTCAAACACAGCTGAAAACTAGAGAGAATATTTGAAAAAGCTGTTTTGTTTGCATTACGTATTCCCATCCACGCGGTGAGATAGCTGCAGCATGGACGATAATGAATATTTATTTATGCTTGTAAGGAAAGCTTAACGACAGTTAAGACTCATTGGCTTTCACCGTCCGCGAGACTTTCCCCCGTTGCCCGGCAGTATCTATGGAGATAGCTCCATGCCCCCTGTGGCCATGGGAATGAGGGACTGGTCTTTGTGATTCGCTGGTCAACAACATTTCTGTAACCAAAGGATCCCACAAGGCATGTGTCCCCAGTAGCCTCCTATCAGTCTTCCAAAGTCAAAACACTGAAAACTACAGGTGAGCAGCATACGAGAGACATCAGCACACTCAGACAGATTACAAGTTTGGCTTAAACCAAAGGCTCGGTTTACTTGTATTCGGTCAATCTCACACATTTTTAAAGATGTCCACGTTGTGAAAAGCCTCTTTCTATGTTCTTTTCACAGAACACAGAAAGAGTACCTCCAGGTAAAGCTTGTCTGAGATTTGTCATTGGAGAGCATTGTAGGACCTCCCGCTTTTCGAGTAACACCTCATGACAGTGTATATAAAAGTGAAAAGGGGAACTAATAATGTTCAGTGCAGTTGTGAGTAGAATATCAGCCTAAACACATGTGAGAAACTACACACATTGGTCACCACAGGACGTGCAGTGAGTCATACGGCAACCTGAGAGAGCTGTCACTCACCCGGACCAGCGTAGGGGCCATTGAGGAGCACACTGTCTTCACGTGCTTCAGACATTTCTCATGGGACATGAAGTTACACACTGGGTGAGAAAGGGAAACACAGTTAGTCTGTTAAAAATCACCTCACATCAGCAAGTCAAGGGAGGGCAATTAATCATGCAGAGAGAAAACCACTCGTCTTCACCAACAAGGTCCCTCCAAGTAAATCTGAAAAAAAAAAAAAAACCCAAAACAAAACCAAAACCCAAAACTGAACATCTTAGTTGTGCAGTTTCATTTCTTAGGGTGTAGGTTGAAGAACAGAGCCTGTTTGGGTGAGAGATCACTCTAACTTTTGGTTTATATATTGAAATACAACATAGGAAACACAACATCTCCAGTAAGAGGATCCTGCACACACTTCATTATTGTCTCAGTATCGTGAAAACATATTATAATGGAATGTACTAACGGCGCTGTCCCAATAGGTCATGTTTTCAAAAGCTTCGAAGTTTACATTTTCCCTTTCATAACACAGTTACAACATTAGACATATTTGACAGTCACGCTGGACAGTTCTACGAAAAAAATTTCAAGTCAAAGGTACTGATCTATTTCTGTTTTAACAGTGCAAAGGCATATTTCAAACTAACATGACTTTTTCATTTCCAGTGCGGTAAATCAGCCCAGATTGCTTTGATGAAAGCAACTGCATGTTTGAGAATTTTTTCATCTGGCTTGCGATCGTTTTTGATGACATCATGTTAGGCCCGGAGAACCTTTGCTGAGTACTATAGCGTGTTTAGAGACAAAGATATACCGCCTCTGCTGAAGAGTGCGATTTAAAGGAAGGAACAGCATCCTTTAAAAAGTCAGAGACGACTAACCAGGTGACAGTGCTGAACAGAAGTTTGAAACTGCTGCCTGGTCTTTTTTTCTTTTTTGGTTTAAATTGGATTTCATGTTATCGTTTCACATGTCAAAACAACATGAACAAATTAGGCCTTGAACATGAGATGTGGCACTTTACATAATTTACGCGTCTGACCAAAAGGGTTTTGGAATGATATGCGATTTGTAAAATGGGATCTGAAGTACACCTTTTTTTTTTTTTTTTTTTTTTGAACATTTTGTACCCTTGAACTGTTCACTGAAAATAAATGGAGATGCTAGGCCAGCCGTTCAAATAAAAATATCTTAATGCAGATTAAAAAAAAAAAAAAAGTTCAGAATGTTCTGAGCTGATGATCTACAACATTGAAGGTATGAAAAAGTCATGTCAGTTTGAACATCTGGTGGACTGCCCTTTTCATGGCAGTTTTTTTAATGCATGAAAGCATATATAGACAGAATATATAGAAGAAGAAGAAGAAGAAGAAGAAGAAATGAGAGCAGGAGATTTACATTTATTGCTAATTTATATACACTGTGGTGGACTGAGCACCTCTCAAAACTGCTACTGCAAACAGAGAAACAAGCTGTGTTCAGTCACTTGCCTGACTGCGGTTGGCTTGCTGCTGAACATACCGAGTGACGCATTAGTTGTTTTTTTTTTACACTTAGTAGTGACAGGAAGTGGGCATCTCAAAGCTCCGACAGTACCTGGCCACAGCAGTCGTACTGCAATTCACCAGTACGTCTATTTTATTTCTAAACCAGAAGACCATGGTATTACCTTCAGTAAAAGCCCAACCAGCAGAACATTCTGTGTCTGTCACATAAGCCATTAATACAGAAAGATGTGCATTAATCTCAAACCATAAATTACAATTGGGACAAGTATTTCATAGCAGAGTACATAATCACCACATTCATCATTTGTTCTGTCAGAGGCATTGATTAGAAATGAAAAAAAAAAAAAAAAAATTGATAAGTGACAAATTGACTAACAAATGTGGACAGTGATGACCAGTTCGCTCAAATCTTTGAAATAAAATAATAATGTTCATACGTGTTTCCTGCTCAGAGCTGTTAAGAGTAAAAACAGTCTGGAAGTGACAGCGTGTAAACAGCGTGTATGTGTAATCTATATTGTGGCTCTGTTCCCAACCTCTTCCTCTCAAGCATCCAGCAGCTCCGACTGCATTAGACTATCTGTTGCCATGCCAACCTGCAAGAGTAAATCACGACTTCACTGCAACGCACTGCGTAACAGCAGCCATGCATCTCTCCCCGATTCTGCCTGGTAACAACATGACTGTCTTTTAGCATCTGTCACGCTATCTCTGAAAGCTCTTGACCAGCTCATCAAAACATTCTTAACGACCTCATCCACCATCAGTCTAGACGATGACATGACTGAACACAGGGAAACATTCCCATGGTGAATCAGATGGTCAAGGTCCTCGTGTGCATCACTACATCCAGAATTAATTAGACGTGTGTCCAAACAACAGGTAAAGATCAAATACAGCAGACGATTCTTAGTTAAATCTCAGCTCAGACTGACTTAACATTCTTCTGTTTTACGACGCTGCATCAAAGTTTCACCCCTCTGATTTTTTTTTGTTGTTGTTACTGTTGTTGTTGTTGTTGTTCTAGTGGATCATTTCAAAAGTTAAATACATTTTCGAAAGTTAGAGAATATATTGTGTACTCTTCTGTAGCACGGATTAAATCCAGAAATGAAAATTCCACCAGAATGATGCAGCAGGGAAATCTCATCCATTTTATGCATTCATAAATAACATCTGCATCCTCAAAGAGCTCAAGTTCACACAAAGAACTGAGAGAAAAGCTTTTGCCTTAAGCATCTCGACTGTCTGGTAGCATAAAGAAAAGCACTCATTTCAGTGCATTAGCCTGCAGGTTGAGAAGTGACCAGCTTAACAGGCTGACAGCATTCTGTCCCACATCATCTCTTCTCACAGCAAATACCCAGTCACACAAGTAGCAATGCTTATCTGGGTACTGCAGGTACACGCCTGAAAAGAATTCAAGCAGGACGCCTCAATATTGCAACCAACTACAAAAGATATTGGTAAAACCCTTTGGCCAAAAACATAGGGTAATACATATCGAGTGATGAGTGAAACAGAAAACAAGTTTGAGAAAACAGGTTAATTAGGTAGGATTAATGTGTCGTCACGGTGACTCAGATGCTTGCCGGAACGCTGGAGAGCAGCATTTGTGGAACAAAGTGGTGCATCAGTCTTTAAAAGGCGTATGGTGCCAGAAATGGCCCTCAGACAATGATAACACTTCACAATGCTGACAAAGGCATTTTCTGCCTGTCCATCAAATCATACGGCAGTGTCCATTTGGTCTCTCCTGAGATAATCAACGCAGACATCCGCCGGGCTCGCTAGATTCATAGTCCCCACCTTACAAAAGTAGTAAAATACAAATATGGAGGAAATAACAGATAAAAAAGAAAAAATCATGTCTAATCAAAATGGTCTTTTTTTTATTGTGGTCTGCGGCCTTTCTCTGAACTGCCAGTTTTCTGTCACGCAAGAATGCGACTCTCTTCCATTTGCACTGGAGAGCAAAAATACAAACCAATCTTCAAAAGGTTTGACTGACAAACCTCAGAATGGTAACCCTCCCCTCTCACCCTCAATCAATCAATTAGAACGAATCTTCAATGTGTCTCCCCACACATGAACGCCTAATTAAGGATTCCTGGCCAGCGGAGGGAACATGCTCAATCGATCCATGCCAATCTCTCCCCTCTCGCCAGAAAGAGAGCCATTCAATCATTCCTTTGAGCAGAGTATCTTGGCAGGCGTGCCGAGAGAGAGAGAGAGAGAGAGAGAACAGAGAGCACTAAGGAGATTCATTGATCTGCTCTCCACATAGACTGTTAGACGCTTAACTTCTGGCTCCATCCATCGTAAAAGGCACTCTGTCTGCTTTTCAGTTTGGCATCTTGGGTGGATATATATATATATATATATATATATATACATACACACAATCACACGCCCGCGCACACACACACACACACTTGCAGAAAATGGACTTAGTAATGGAGACATCAAAAATTATACGAAAATCTACAAACTTAATAGACCTGGGCCACCCTCTGCTTTCAGAAAAGTTCCAATTCCTCTTGTATTTCAATCCTTCAAACACGTTCTGAATTAAATCCAGTGGGATCCTGGATAATTCCTCAAGGAGAAAAGCTTCAAGTTCTTGGGAGAATGACGCAGGTGCAAATCTGCTCCTTGCTATGCACTGAAACTTCACATGAAAGTTCAATCATGTTTAAGTCCAGCCATCAGGAAGGCCATTGAGAGCATCTGAATTCCTTAAAGGTTCTCAGAAATGACTCTTGAATCTGCTCAGGAATATGTGTGTATGTGTGTGCTACTGCCTTGGACATATAGGAACGTCTTGAGGAAGCAGTGTCTGCAGCACAAGGTTCACCTGGTTGGCAAAAATAGCTTGGTGGCCCTTTGCCATTATCTGCCCTGCAGAGCAATCATTTGACATGGTGAATCCCACAAGATGGCTGCCCATAGATCCACTGTCATGTTTTACAGTTGGCTAACAAGCAATGTGGGTTGAAGGCATCTTCTTTTCACTTTCTCCAGACATAAATATATCCGGATGTAGGAAAAAGACTAAAGATGACTCATCAGATCATATTACATTTTTCCACCACTCATGGTTCCAGGTTTTCTGCTCATTATACCTAGTTATGGGTTTTCATGCGCTGGCCATGGTTAAAAGCAGTTTCTGAGTGGCGGCCCTATCGTGAATAGCTTTAAGAAACTCGTTATGTATAGCGTTTGTTGAAATTGGGAAACTTTTTAGCCTGGTGTTTTGTCATTCTTTGAACTACATTGTCAAGTTTGCATCTATCCCAGTTAGGGAGCTTAGACTTGAAACCAACGTTTCCCTTTGCATTCGCAATTTTGATCTTTTTTGACATATGCAGTCATGATTTTTGTTAACGGTTATTGCCATTTTAAATCATTTGAAAGTTCTTTTCTTTTTTTGTCCATTATGTGCACTTCTAAACATCCTTCATCAAATACAGAAGGTTCAGTCAAACAAGAAAACTGAAATTGTCAGATGAGGCCTAAAAAACAACTGTGTGAATGGAATCTTCCCCACATATTGTTTATACTGTAACTTTGTGATTTTCGTAACCTAGTAGCCTATGACACGAAGATATCCGTTTCAAATAAAACTAAAATAACTTGAAACTCAACTTTATTTCGCCTCAGTAATATTATTAACTGCTGTTTTTATTGAAAGTTCTTTAGTTCTTAAGATGTGAATTTACCAAATTCTTTGAGCAGCGTCAAACCAGAGGTTTTAAATCAAACGACCCATTTTTATAAAAAACATTCATTCAAAAGAGAGAATGGCGGTTTAGATTAAACATTGTTTTAGTTCGCCTATCGATAACAAAGACCTATTTAATCCACAAAAAACGTGACAAATGTCTAAAAACAAGACGGCGCACACATATCTGAATCAATCAAAAGGCTTAGCTGATAGCCGAAAGGTGAGCAAAGGTCAACTCACTGTAACTAATCTCGACTGTCTGATCGCGTGGGGAAACTATGCAGTAGGTTGCAGAATAGTATAACACATCGTAATTATAATAAATCTACTGGTTTGTCTATTGGATGATATTTTACGGCGACTACCCCCGGCCACTGAAAAAGCCGAATTCTCTCTTAATGTCAACTGCACTAACAACACATTTCATTTGACAGGCTGTCCAAACTGAGAGTAAAAAAAAAAAAAAGCAATCAATATTTAATGTATTTCCTACCTTCGCATAAGAATCCTATAAGCCCCCATATAAAATCACTGCAGTGATGGCAGAACGTTGGCTTGGTTAAAGTCACTCTCCGAAAACAGTGTCCTGGAGCGCTGACTTGATACCTCGTCCGGGAACCGGGCGATTGTTGTGCTTTTTTCCTGCCGGAGCTAGGGCTCGCACTGGGGCTCTCTGCTCCGGGGTTCCCATGCTTCATTCGGCCACTGTCTGCCATTCCGAGTTCCCCACGCCGCTTATACCTACAAACTGAACTAGGCTATGTAATACGGAATAATGACTGACGGAGCAGCACTTCCGAAAGTAATGCTTCAGTTGCCAGTAAGCCGGGCTAATGGCTCATGTTATGTTAAACCACATCAGGTCATCCTTACAAATATTTCAATGTTCCCTGAATCACAATGGCTAGCCAGACGAGGTACAACCCCGGCAGCTCTGTCCGACAGTCTGGAGTTTATGTACAGGAAATCGACAGAATCAGAATTTTCTTCAGTAAAGCTTTTAAAAACACCACTGACAGACAGACAAACGACTAAAACACAACTTAGCTGTTGATCATCACCGACTATTTAAAAACTGAATTCAAGTACTCGAACAGGCGGTCAAATAAAGTAGAAAACAATCTACAATGTCCTGTACGATATTAAAGGTTTAGTCCAAATGATACAGTTTTGTTACCAGACGAAACCCTGCATTCGGTACGGCACATTTTGCTTGTTTCCATTTTCTCAGCAGCAGATATTTTCTACAACATACACGCGCAACTTCCGCCTGTAGTAATGTCCTACTTCGCATCGTCCGCGCGTCGGTCTGGAAGCAGCATGAGCATTTCAGACACAGTTGGTCTTGGTTGAATCGAGGCTGTTTTTAGAACACGGAATTCCGTCTTGACGTCGTTTCTTGCAGCTCATTATAGGATCCAGGAGAACATGATAGAGATGTGATGAATCCTGAGACACACACACACAATTTTGTTGTCTAGACGCGTCCCCGCGCCCCCTCGTTTCCAGTAAAAAAAAAACTAGCAGAGGTAAAATTCAGGAGCGTTTTAGAAGTTATTAAAAATGCAAAACATTATTTTACCTCAATCTCACGCCCCCTTGCTTTACGTCAGAAAATAAGCAAGATATCCAGATGCTTATTAAAAGAAAACTGTCGGCTAAAGTGACCAACAATTCAGGTGCATAAAACCCATGTCTGTCAAATAGGCAGCACAATCAAGCCGGATGCGGGATTTTGTTTCAGAACACGGTTCATTCTACTTGTCAGATGCTTACTGGTACACTGGCAAACTGAATAATGAATATTACACAGGGATGGAGCAAAAGCCTGCAAACATTTAGTTGTGAACAACTGTTACAAACTGGTTTTGAAATAAATTAAATACAACATAATGTGTTAACTCATGGCCTAGAAGAAGTACAATCAAGCCACAACTATATTTAACAATCAGTCAATGGACTACTTCAGCGAACAGACAGGTCTGGTCAATCAGCTGCTTAAACTCCGCAGATTTTCACATACTTTGCCCATACAGATAGCAAGGAATTTTGACATAATACATCGAGGAACGGACGTGAGCACCCCGGCTGAAATGTACAGTAATCTCTGGAAACTTGTACTGGTGTATTGCAAAGCGGATGGTGTTGGCGACATGCAACACTTTTTGTAACTTATGTTCGGGCGCCACCTGCTGCTAACGCTCCAACGAGTGATAAGAACTTGTCCAACAACAATAATAATAATAATAATAAAATTCAGTACGCCAGATGATGTAATTATCAATTTTACTATAAAAGTATGACAATACCAATTATAAAGCAAACACTTTTTTTTTCCTTTTTTTTTTTTTTTTTTTTTGCTGTACAACACAGTTCACAGAGTACAGGCATAAATACCATTTTAAGCCTAGCAAACAGTGCCTATCAAAGCTTCTGTCCGAGTTTTGAATTGGTTCTGCTGCTCTTGTCATCAAACTAAAACATGAAACAAAGTTCCAATGGCTGTGGGTTGTCTCTGTAATAAATGATTTAAGCAAGTTCAATCAAGGGGACGTGCCTCAATTTAAGAAAAGGCCACTATAACTGTCAGCACTGGCTGTAGCAGCCTGGGGCACTTTTACAACACATCCATAGGCATAAAGGTTAAAGCACAGGTTTAAAAATGGTCAATAGCTTTGGTGGCATCAAAACAAGTGCGAACACCACTCTTTCCCTTGCTGATTCTAAGAAGCTGCATTTGTCTAAGAGAAAATGTAGGCCTCTCGAGTGGTTTTATGAAAAAGAAGAAAAGTTTGACAAGCAGAGACATCTACTGCTTGAACTGAAATAGCCCTCTCTTTTCTCTTGCTCCTTAGAATGTAATTTGCATAGAAAAAAAGAGTAAAACAAATACATGTTCAACAAAAGAAAAAAAACTGTCCCTCAAAGCTTATAACAGCCAAAGATTGGTCATTTCATATTTCATTATTACAAATGTTATTACAGGATGAGGGATCATGTTCACTGGTAGCACCACTTCCATGGGAAATTAAAATGGTATCCATCCCTAAAACAATTCTATACATCACAATACAAAACAATGACAATGTTGAACAGGAAAGTAAAGTCCAGATATTCTTAGCAAAGGAAACCGAGACACAGCATGTATAAAGATCTTGTCTCCTGATTTCTGCTTTAAGGTAGGCTTTGAGAAATATGGTCTGGTCTTCAATATCAGCATAGTTTTGACTCAAAAGATAAGTGTCTGACTTATAAGTGTCTGGAAAAAATTTGTTTACGAATTGTTCAATAATCAGTTCAGTAATCAGTTCATAAATGTATCTCAATACTTCCAAAAAATTCTGGAGTGTAGCCAGCCTAAATTAGAATTTACCCCCCTTCCCGCAAAGACAGTTCAAGAACAGTTTTTTTTTTTATGTTAAACACTTTAAAGCACACAACAACAAATCAGCTCCTCTGAATACAGATGCTCAAAAAGATCTTACCAATATTTTACACATAGGTCCTGTTTGAGTTATTACCTTTGAGGTTATAAGGCTCTCTTTTTTGGCAGTCTTATGTAATTATATCTGTGCATATCCATTTACACAAAAATAATTTTAACCATAATCTCTCTGAGAATTTAAGCAACCGGAGGTGACCCTCAACTATGAATGCTTACTCATCAAGAGTATCACTAGAAAACAGCATCAATCAAATAAAAACAGTCCAGTCAATCCTTTTTGTCAATTTGTTATAAACGAGTGAATCAGACATTTAAAAGAAGTGCATAATGGCGCTGTCCCAGTCAGAGAAAAAAAATCAATGTCCATAAGGCCAAGTTATGGGGGGGGGGGGGGGGGGGGGGGGTGTCCAACTGTACGACGCCTGAAGTCAAAACTCAATGAAGCTTCATTATTTCCATGCTAAGCGGGTCTAGCAAATGTCCACAGTGATGTGAACCAGATGAGAAAACTCTGGAGAACTAATCCGTTTTTCTTTGGGTGGAGTTGCAGCGATGGTGGTGGCGGTACTGGTACTGTAGTGGGGTTGGAGTGGCATGATTGGAAATTTAGGCCTCAGCTTGCGCAGGACTCTGGTGCAAGTCCATATGCCCACACAGAGATTCAGAAACAAAGAGGCTGGGATTCTGAAAGGAGGTCTCTACTCCACTGTCACACACCCCTCCTTCCTCATGAGGTCCCAGCTTCAGCTCCATCACATTCTCAGAGAGCTCTACATTAGAGATACACACAGGGAAAGAAAAAGAGAGAAATGAGAAGGAGGACAAAGGGAGAGAGGAGCCCAAAAAAAAAAACCCCAAAAGATTCATAAGTTTTGATTCTGTCTGTCTTCGATGATTCCTAAACTCTAAACCTCAGAAAGAGGCATGAGAGTCGTAGGTCAAACCTATACGTTTCCCTAAGCCTCTCTCTGGAAGGCAAGTGGTTTTAATCATAAACAAATATGAATGCAATGAGTCAACACATTTCCAGTTTCTCTCTAAAAAAAAACAAAAAAAAAACAAAAAAAGAAACAGGCAGCTGAAAGGGGAACTAAGCTGAGCTTTCCCCTGAAGTCTCTACCACACTCTCTCAATTTGTGTGGAACATTTTTATCAGCGCAGTGAATCATAACAGAGTGGAAATATTTGTTTTCAGATACATAACTTCAGTTGCTCTTTGGAGTTTGTGAAACAACAAAATCAAAATCCCCTGTGTGTTAGATTTCAGTTCTCTTTCCCTGGGCATCCCCTACTACACTGTTTACTTTGTACACAACTGTCATGAGTGCCATATACACAGAGAGTGACCTAAAGAAGAAACTGCTGCACGCACTCTAACTGCCCCTTTGGTGGAACTTCCCTCCCAAGCGGCCAAGGGATGTGCTACAGTACACTGTCAGTTTTGGCGGGATTAACCTGAGAACCACAGTGTACCATGCTACATAAAAGAGGAACAAAGACCAGAAAAGAAAATGACATCATCAGTGGTGACAAGAAAAAAAAAAAAATTAGCATCCTACTAGCAACATTTTCTGTGTGTGTGTGTGTGTGTGTGCGCGCGCGTGTGTTCAAAGGAAGAAAACTTAGGCTAATATTGAAACCACCTAAGGTACAGTAGTAACTGTTCATTCATATGTGGTGATAGAACAATCATTTCATTAACAAAAAAGAAACTGCACTGAACCCTTTCACATGAAATGCAAATGAAGTTTATAAGAAATAAGGAATGTCTATTGTCTTGAAGGGTGATTTTACACCGGTCTTACCTTGAGTGCTGATTTTGGTATGGGGCTTTTGTTCGGACATCCCCTGCTCTTGCAATATGGTCAGAGCTCTGCTGTTGCCGATGGTCTTCAAACCCTCTAGCAGTTCTCTTACCGTTCCCCCAGATACCTGTGAACAAGAGCGGTCACTCTCACTGTACGGCACATCTGTTTGCATAGTCCTCTCTGGTGTTTCTTCCCTGCTTACATTCTCAGCTTCCCTCTTCCATCATTTCAGTATCAGTGTGATGGTTCTGATTCTAATGGGGCGGGGTTACTCACCTCCTTTCACCGTCTGAATACCTATATATATATATATATATATAGGTGTGTGTGTGTGTGTATACACAATGGTTCATTTATTTAACTTTAAATATGTGATCATACATATACCTATGACGCACGACATTATGTCAGATATCGTTATTTCATTCATAAGACCTAATTATGAAAATACAATATCTTAAATTTGGTCATGACAACTGTCATCAGTGACTTTTCAAACAGTAAGACTGTGGGGTCAGGCCACTGATCTCCCGAGACAGAGATGACTTAGTTATGATGATTAATCATATGTCACTCAGAGTGTGGAAAGTTTTCTGTATGCATGTCCACACCTTGATTCATTCATAAAGAGAAGAGTGGAAAAAAAGTACCTATATGTACCGAATGACTGAGAGATGTCTACACCTGAGTTTAATAAACAGACTCAGATAGAGGTACAGATAGAGTTAAATATCTGGTGGACCATTTGATAACAGTATATTCATATTATAGCGTTAAGTGTCTGTACTTGTATGACTGATTTATATCTATGTATTTTTTCTTTGAGTATGGCTGTATTGTATGTCCCTCTGAAGCAGTTTAGGTTTTTATGTCAAAATTTTGTTTTGCGAAGACAGCAAAAATGTGTGTGTGTGCGCGCGCGCGCGTGTGTGTGTGTGTACCTCGTAGCTGTCCAGCAGCGTGCTGGCGGGGGAAGGGCTCAGTCTAAACGCGCTGGTGAGGATGCCCAGTCCCAGAGACTGTGCCAGGCGCTCCCAGCTGCCAGCCTGCTCCTCCAGGGCCTGGCACAGAGCTCGCTTACTCTCTTGCGTCAGGCTCCTCATGTCCCCTACCGTGACACAACAGCCACACATTTAACACCGAGCCACGGAGATCGCATCACACGCTCCCAAGATCCACCCAGCAACTTTGCAAGATAACTTGAGATACAGTCTAAGACAGTATAATTTTTTTTTTCGGTAATTCTGAGGACGTGTACCTTCTGGTGGGACGGGGACGGGGACAGTGCCGGGTCGGTACTCTTTGCCGGTCAGAATTTCACGTACCTGAAAGAGGTCACAGAGGTCATGGAACATATTCGGTTTCTCTCAGTGACAACCATGAAATCGTGGGGTTCATTGAAATGGTAATGTAAACGTGGCTCTAAACCCGTTCCACTGTAAAGTCACACTCCAGTAATGAATGAGAGGACAGACAGTGATGTCATAAGTAATGTAAGACAAACGCCTTGCAGGAGGTGTGAGATGAGTCTACATGACTGCGTGATGTCTTTTCTTAAACACATGGACACACACCTCTGATGAGGCAGCCATGTTGAGTGGGGTTGTCCCTGGGATATAGCCTTCATCCTCTTCCTCCTCCTCCTCCTCCTCTTTGTCAACGGCACAACTCTCATCCTCTCTGAAGAAAAGTGGCTCAAAGTTTTCTTTATGAGGATCTGCACCTGAGCACACGTGACAGAGACACAAATGAAAAACAATATTTGTATAAAACTGCACAGGGACAGGATGAAAATACTGATTCATATTCAAATGATAATACAACAACACGTTGTGCGTCTCTTCATCTGTTGGGAGGACAGGCCGTGGTCACTCGTTCTGAACCCGAGTATGTCAAAATCACAAAGCGCTGATAACGCTAATCACACACATCCCCAAGTGTATGACTGCAATTACAAAATAGTTCTACAAACCTATATAGGCAGTTCACACGTAAACCAACATCTCAATAGAGGCACAACTGTCAGACAGAACTTACAGACTTTTAAGAAAAATTGCGCAAAGTTATGCCCAAGAGAACATCTGCTTACACTCCATAAAAGCATCATTGCTAGGTGATAATACGCGAAAGTGCTTTTTGAAACTGTTGCGTTACGGCAGACAAGAGACACGAGGATTTATATAAGGAGTAATTCGGTACGAGAGCCTGAGCCGTGGTTTTACGCTTAACACCTCACGAAACGAGGACTGACCAGTGACGACAGTGAATCAGATCTATCCATTTTATCACTCTGTTCCCTCAGACACCTGTGAGCAAGAACACTCACTGTCAGTGTCAGTGTCAGGCATGTCTGTTTATATACTCCTCACATCATAAAGTGTTGATAATGATGATTACACACATCCCAAAGTGTATTATTGCAATTGTAAAATAGCAACCCTCACACTAACCAACACTTCAGTAGAATGGCAGAAAGAACTTTATGAAATTATGCCTTAAAAAAAAACAACAACTAGATTACACTAAAAAGCGTCCCTCCGTTTCAGCAGGCTGAAACTGTTGACTGAGTTACCAAAAAAAAAAAAAAAAAGAAGTGCATGTAATAAAATTCTTGGGATAAAACTTAAGCGACTCATGACCTTTAGGATCCTGTGGGGCCCCCTTCTGTATGAGTCATTATCAGTTTCCTACAGTGACAGCTAATGCGTCCTTGAACTCAGTCAAAGTGACTTTTGCTCATATTCTCCATGTACACATATACGCACGTGGCTGAACATTTGAAATAAATCAGCCCCCAAATATCACCCAGCAGCAGAGAATTAGAGAGGGGAACAGTCCAGGTTGAAGCACACAGCATTGTAAAGACAATTTGACTCTGTATTGAAATGGAGCTGGTTAAGGAGTGTCCCATGTTTGTACTTTAGCCTTGTGGCCTCTGTATGTATATCCTACTGGACAAGTTACAGAGGTGAAAGAAAGCCAAATAAAAAATAAAAAAAGACAAATAAATGAATAACCGCTCACCTGCAGCCATGAGGAGCGCGCTCATTTTAACAGAACCACGGCCTGCAGCAATGTGGAGAGGAGTGGAACCATTGTAGGTGCAGCTGTCCACATCTGCGCTACCCTACACAGAGAATCGATACCGCAATAACTCAGTGTAAAATCATAAAAAGGCACTGTAAAATAAATATCTTTCAAGTATTTTTAATTGGAAAACCATATATCATAATTGCATATGTTTAGTGACAACTACTATAACAATCCAAATGTGGTATGATAGATTACAGTAATCTAAATAAGGTATAGTATCTGCTATGTGCTGTCATACCTCTAACAGTAGGCAGCCAGCGAGCGAGATATTGTCCTGCTCCACTGCCAGGTGAAGAGCCGTGCGGCCAGAGGTGAGCTCCTGCACCTCCACGTTGGCACCGCTCCGTAGCAACGCTCTCAAGGAGGTCAGACTGTTGCTCAACACAGCAAGGTGGAGTGGACACAGGCCTGAACGCGCGCACACACACACACACACACACACACACACAGGAAATAGATAAGAGGCCGTGTATGAATCATGAAGAACCGACTGCAAAAAAACAAGATCAGTGCCCTAGTAACCTTTATGGAGGAGTACCGGGGAAGATTTAATAGTACCGAATGCAACTGGAGAATCCTAAATCCTGCGTTCCATTATTAACACACAAATAAGGGTATTCATTTTAAACTACAAGCATCGGCCACAAGCCAGAGGAGTCCTACACCCACAGTACCTGCTGTGTTGGGGACGTTGGCGAAATCTGCCACTGCTTTGTGCTTCAGCAGCAATGCCACCATATCGCCCTCGTTCTGCTGAGCAGCCAAATGCAGGGCAGTGTTTCCATGGCGATCAGTGAGACTGGCATCAGCTCCTGCCTCCAGTAGGGCCTCAACAGCCTCTTTCTGTTGCGTTACCACTGCCAGGTGCAAAGGAGTCTGGGTAAAACAGATAGTGATATCATTCATCATGTGAAACTATGAACAAAAGTGGCTGAGGCTGGTTCCATGTGCATATGTGTGTGTGTGTGTGTGTGTCTGTGTATGAGTATCTGTGTTTATATGTGTGTGTGTGTGTGTGTGTGTGTGTTTGTTACCTGATAGAGGTCATTCCTCATGTTAAGCACATCTTCTCCTGGTCGAGCAGCGACGACCTGGGAAAGATTCCGTACAGCGTCAGCTTGACTGTGGATCACTCCAAGGTGCAGTCCCCTGCAGAGAAATAAAACACACTCCCACAGTTACACAACACCGAGAGCCCCGGATTAAAAGCAATAACTCCTACAAAGATGAAGTAATGTCTCCTACACACTTCAGTGACACAGAGGAATTTAAACAGTAATGAGAACACTTAATGATGTATAGTGTATGTGTGTGTGTGTGTGTGTGTGTGTGTGTGTATGTTAATTAGAGTTGGGCTGCTTGCTGGATGAGAACAGAGGCTGAGGGGACTTACGTGTCTCCGTTCTCATCCTGAGCGGTCATGAGGGGGCGCTGTGGTGCCAGCAACGTGCGTACATCCCCACTCACGGCGTACTGGAACAGAGCATGAGCCTGCCTCTCCGCCAGCTCCACCAGCCTGGGCTCAAACACACATTCTGCAGAGGGAAAGGGGAGACACACACACACACACATACACATGAACACACACAAACAAAGGCTGACATGTTAGTCAAGATATTCACGAGGCACCCAACTCTTTACTAGCACTTCACGAAAGCAAGCGTTTCACGTCGGACATCTGAGAGCAGCTTTGTCGGAAGGCCCTGTGCCTCTCACCTGCGCTTTCTCTCTTTGACTCAGACTCTGTTGTTTCTGGGTTCGAGTACAGCGAATGGCAGTTTCCCTCACTGGTTTCTCCTAAGCGATCAGCACCCGGCTGGGCGGTGATCTGTACCACACCCCCTGAGGCTGGATCATCATCCAGGTCACTGTCGCTGTCCTCGTCGCTGTCCTCCACCGGACCCTGAGCAGCTGATGGGTAAAAGGACAACAAATGCTTCTTTAACGCACGGGGCCAAGAAAACGAGAAGACTTTATTTGGGAAAAAAAAGCTTCTTGTAATTCCTTTACACTGTTCTTTGTTTATCGCACCGTATAAATGTCACCGAGGTCAAAATGATGTTTATCTTTGTTTCCTTAAGTGATGCTTATGGCTGTAAGTGATTTAAAATACTCCTACTCACCATGCTTGATGTTGGCCCCACCCCCACCCAACCCTGAGGAGAAGTTATACCCCGTGCCATAATTGTTATATCCTGTGTACCCCTGGTAGAAGTGACCTAAGAGAGAAACACAACACGAGTTACTTAACACTCCTTGTAGGTTTTGTATGCTATTACAAATCTAGAGGAAACCTCTCTAGGGTTCGGGGTAGATGTATGGTTAACAGTTTATTTTCATGAACTGCCATTGTCTTCATACCCTTCTTTGCCTTCTATTGTAAATCAGTAAATAGTTTATAACACCAAAGCATTTTAGCGATACACGCCGTCACGTTCCATACAGTTCAGCTCGTTAGAGCTTTTTACAAAGGCATCATGAGATCTAGTGCTATTATACCTCCTCCCCCAGTGCTGGGACCACCACCTGTGGGAGGACCTCCCCCTCCTCCTCGGTACATGCCCCCTGCTCCTCCCCCTGGTCCATTGTAGTCCTGGAAGTTGGGCAGGGTCTTCTGCCTCTTCCTCTGAACCTCCTCTTTATCTGTACACAGTCAAGAAGAACAGATATCAAACAACTACAGCAAAACATCTGTACCCAGGTCATGCCCTTGATACGACATGCCTCTACTTCAACGAATCTGTCACAATATGCAACGAGTACGGCCAACCGCACAGAAAGAATAGGGAAACTGAATGTCAGTGACAGTCTTAGAATAGCCTAAAGGAGGTCAAAATGGGAGGCAAACAAAAAAGTTGAACTGGATGAACTGGAACTGGTGTGTAATTTGCATAATGTGACAGTGAGGAATGATGCAGAATCTGTGCTGTTGGGGCTACGGCTGAAATCCAAACCCTCTGAGAGGCCCGACTCTGACTGACACTCACGACACGATAGGGTCACTACCGGTCCAGGTCATTGTTTCGTTCAGAGAGCGGCTGGTTTAAGAGCCTGAGACTGTGAGGAGAAGAACAAGCAAGGTTTTTTTTTTTTTTTTTACCTATGATCTGGGGATGATAAGTGAATGGCTTGGGTTCGCTCGTCTCGTTGTCAGATTTCCTCTTGAGCTGGACGAAAACGGAGATGGGCTTTTGGAGGTTCAGGTCCCTGTACTTGGGAGTCTTGAAAACAATCGCAAACTGAACCCAGAGGAAGATAGAACAGTAAAGGATTAGAAGATTGCAGTACAGAGTGAATTGCAGTACAGAGTGAAAGAGGAATCTCAGGTGATCAATCCATAAAGAGAAGCTGTGCTCAGTTAACACTGACCTGTCGATGGACGTCAGTGGGAGAGAAATCACCAAACGCTTCCCAGGACAACCCTGACTCATCGTCCTCATAGAATCGCACCTGAATGTCATCTAAAAGTCACAACAACAGAAAAAAACAAAATAAAAGAAAAACAACGGCATCCTGTCATACGGGCTCGGGAAAACGAGGAAAATGTCGTGCGGCAAAAAAAGGCTGGGGACGTCCTCTTGTAGCGGTTCACACACACACACCTACACACACGCACAAACACACACACGCAAGCACACACGCACACATTCCACTTATTCAGCCGGATATTTAAATCAGGTTATTTGACTATCCTGCTTGTCAATATTTGTCTGTGCAGGACATCACGTATATCCTTGGTGCATTAAATTAGCCATAAACTGGCATGCATGCCGGTTGGCAAGAAATATTTGCGTATGTGGGACGCTAAAGCAATGATGATCTGTCAAAGTCCAGATCAGTCTAGTACAAAAGCTTATGCATAATCCACACGCTGAGAGGAAATGTTGTGTTAAATGCTGGGGTCTGCTTTTTCATTTGTCATTTTAGAGTGAGAGTGTTAAAAAAAAAAAGACTTATAGGTCACATTTAAAGGGCATTAATTATAGCCTTACAAAACTAACAAGGACTGATCCTTTCACCCACTTCAACGCATTTAAACCGCTTTCGACGTTGCAGTATTTCTGGTAATTTGAGACTTCACTGATTTTTATCTCAAACTGATATTAAAAAGACGGTACCACGTCCGGGTTCGTCTGCGGCTTATTGGCGCATTCCAGGGCTTTCAGGTGGGGTAGAACAGAGGAGCAGGAGAGGGGAACAGAGGGGGGGGGGGGGGCAAGGGAGAGTACTGGAAAAGAGGAAAGCACAGCCACCACTCTATGGCTTTCCTCCTCCCTGCTCATTTGCATAACAGACGGGGAATTCCCTACAGCTGGAAATCTAGGCAAGATGACTTCCTCAATGAAAAGAACAGTTTGCTGCTGGATCCATGTAGTGGGTTAGAGGCAGACACTTCAAAACAGAGGAAAGCAATAAAAGCATTCATTTTTGCCCTAAGACACTATACTACAAATAAAACTGAGTTCTACATCTTAATAGATGTCTGGATGGATTAGAATATTTGACACCAATTGACATTACAGTTAAAAAGACACGCACGTGGCTTTGGGACAGAGGGAAAAATATAATGTTGTTCTACCTTTCTGAACTTTGTCACACAGTAGGTAGACTTCCTCTCCTCCTGTTACACAGCCTGCAGTCCGATCCATTCGGACTATCTTCAAGTTAGATGCATTTGGGGCCTCTGGACAGTGAAAACGGAGAGAGAGAGACAGAGAGAGAGTGAGTGAGACAGAGAGAGAGAGAGAGACAGAGAGAGCGTTACATGTGCAAGAAATGTGCTGACCAAGACGCTTTAGCTTTAAGTTGCATTTTAGCACATTTTCAAATCAAGAAACAAGCTTAGCTCTGTGATGAGGGAGGTAATCTGACACATTTCCAAAAAAACAAAAAAAGAGAGACAGAGAGAAAGACAGAGAGACAGAGAGAGAGAGAGAATAGAGACAGGCAGAGAGGAAGGGAAAGAACATGATAGAGAGAGAGAGAGAAAGAGAGAGAGAGAGAAAGGGAAAAAGAGAGAGAGAGACAGAGACAGAGAGAAAGAGAGAGAGAGAGACAGAGACAGAGACAGAGACAGAGAGAAAGGGTGAGACAGAGAGGGAAAAAGAGAGACAGAGAGAGAAAGAGAGAGAGAGAGACAGAGAGAGAGAAAAAGGGAGAGGGAAAAGACGGCGGGTAAAATGAAAGTGGAGGCCTAGTTTCTAGTCATAAGAGGAAGCAGAGAGCTCGCTCAACTGTGCAAAGGCTTTTAGTTGCTTTCTCTCAGACATGAAAGCAGGGTAAAGGCTGATGTGGTTTTATTTCTTTGACACATCTGACTAACAAGAGTTCTCATCGATCTCTCTTCAAAGTTCTCTCAACAAGGGGAGCACAGTAAATTTTTTAAAAGACATACAAGCCAAAGTCAACAAGTGATCACAAGCTCACATTTACTAAGTAACTTCCTCCTGTGATTAATCTTCTGCCTTTCACTTCCTCACCTTCTGTAGCTAATATTGCTCAAATACTCACTACGGTCTAAAAAGAATTTCAAAGCCTGATTTTGGTGTGTGTGTGTGTGTGTGTGTGTGTGGGTGGGTGAACTGAGCATAAAGGTACAGTGAATGACCGTCTCAATGCAGCGGGGAGGGAACACTCACTGCTGTCGTAAATGGGTTCAGAGATGACAGGTTCTAAGCGGCGGGTGAACGCTCCGTCACTGTCTGGCAGAAAAGCGGAGAACATGAGTCGTACCACGCTCAGGTCCATGTCTTTCGATTGGTTAGCTGCCGCATTGCATATCAGAGAATTCTGATGCTCTGCAAAAACATACACACATACACACAAAGAGCGACGGGTTTACACAGAAGAAGATAAACGGAGAGCTAAGACACGCTCGCGGACACCGTTCAAGCACCAAACCGCGCGGAATTTTCAAACCTGTCAGCTCCCTGGGGATGCGGAAATCTCCCTGGATGGCGTCGATCTCTGGATGGATGACCACACCGTAGTTAAAGCCCATCCTGTACGCTTCCGTCATCCGCTCCGCCAACGTCTTACTCACATTCTTCTTAGTCACGTGTAGGATCCCAAGATTTGGAAAACTGTAGGAGATTTTACATGACTTCACTCAAAACACAACAGTCACCACACGTCTGGCTGACATACAAATGGGATAAATGAAACAAACAGAATTCACGGTTTTCTTGCAAGCGAGAAGCTTTTACACGCATCACGATATACACACACGTTATATTTTCGATAGCCTAAAGAAACTAAATATGTAAACATCTGGTCTACTTCAATCCCAGCGAGAGATGAGACTATGCATGAATGACTTGAGTGCGACTCTAAGTCTTCCTTGGCTGCAGGCTCTGTTTTAAGGCTCACAGTGGTGGAGGCTTAACCTGATGCAGGGTTCTTTGGGCGCCAAGTCCACGACGCAGATCCCTTTGTCGCACTGTTTGCCCACCAGACTGTGCGCGTGGAGATGAGGCTCTTTGGTGTTCGTGACCAGCTGCACCACCACGCGGGCCGGGCCTTGGTAGTTACAGATCTGAAAACCAAACGTTATTGCAAACTGAATAACACAGAAAAGAATGGCACCTGGATTATACCCTGGTTTTTAAGTTGGCGGCTACCGTGGTATAAAAGTGTGGACTATACAGGTCAGCGCATGCAAAGACGGAATAGCTTGTATCATGATTCTCATCAAAAGAAAAAACAGCAAAAATGTCTAAAATATGCAACCCTGTATTATATAAACACGTAAATGTGTATTACACCTCAATGTATAAGATATATACATATATAGATATATATATCTTCTTTATACATTGAGATATACACACACACACACACACACACACACACATATATATATATATATAAAATTAGATAAAGTACAGAAGAAGTAAAATGTGGAGGAAATGTAACTATTTATTGTCTTATTTGTTTATTCTCAGGGAAACCCCTAACATTTGCTTGAGTGAAAACTGGCATGTTATGGACTTTCTCCAGCTCATTATCTGACCTTTGGTATTCACAATCTTGGCTCAAAAGTGAAAGTCTATTGATTTCTGTTTATCTAAATCAACTTCTAAATCAAAAGTGGCATAGGACAACAAGCACTAGACTGTACTGATATTTACTAACTGTCCAAACCACTGTTGCTTTGACTAATCCCTGCGGAGCGTGGTTAGTCTGGTTGTTTTAAACGTAGTCTGAAAAGGACACTTTCTATGGACTGAAATGAGTCACACATGCATGAATACTAGTCCCCATCAAAAATACCCCAGCGATATCAAAGAAAGGCTCATCCACACACGAGGAGGTGTTTCACACTAACACGGAAGACCCCTAAACACGTGACTACGTATTATTCACACACCTCTTACGAATAAGACACACACCGCTTATGTACAAGACGTATACATAAAAGACCCACACGAGACACCAGCAGAGCCTTTGAACACACTATGTTTTAGAAACTCCAAAACAACAGTAAGGGCTATCCACTCTGTGATATAAATAATACCAGAAAATTCAGCTGTATGATATTGGAAACCCCCCTAAATTTACCAATTTCACAAGAAATGGTATTTCTCCCTCTGAATGCCTGAAATCTACTTATTCGTTCCCATGTTTTGAGGTTTAATCCTACTACAGAATGCTGAGACTCAGAAATATCTCAGGCACCATTCGCCAATCCAATTCTTCAGTTATATTCAGAAATGAAAAATGTAGAGTGGAGAGTATTGTAAGACAGACAAAGAACTGCTTTGTGTTCTGTGTCAATGTTCAGCAGGCAGGCAGAAACCCAGGTAACCACTAAAATGCAAGGTTCAGTCTGGACTATGACAGAAACATCACTGTCTGAGTCTGCAGTCGTGACTCCGGTCTGAAGCAGAGGGGGCGAAAAGCACACCTCGTTTCCCGTTTGTGACGCCACACAACACTTCCTACTAATTACATCTATGACACACTGGAGGAAATTCCCAGCTACAGGCGTCAGAAATAGGGGAGTGGGGTAGTTTTTTTTTCTTTTTTCTTTTTCTGTTTCTTTTTCTTCTGCCTACTGCATGAAAACTGATGAATTACTAAAGTTACTGAGTTGACAAGACTACATCAAAATGAGAGACAATAATGATCTACTGTAACTAACTTCAGACGCACAGTTCTAGATACAGTATTTTCCAGAAGCGTGACCTTCCTACAGAAAGAGGTCTCTGAAACATCAAAATTCCTATCAGTCACACAGTTTGGGCAGCTGTTCACACAACATTTTTGACACACTCCAACGAATGAATCGCGATTCCCCTCTAAACTCTGATTTAAACATTAGGACCAAACAGCACTTTTTCAGGTTCCTTTGAATAATCTGGTTTAACCACATGCCATATGTAGAACCATCAAACCTTTCGAAACACTCTGCTTTACCAAGATCATGGTGACCATCAATGTTGCGAAAGCCTGCCTAAGAGCACCATGTCCAGAAAGCGCTCCAAGTAGCATCGTTTCTCCAAGTCCAACTCTGGAAATGGTGTATCCAATAGGTGTTTGAGTGATCACAGATTCAGATCCCAAACAGGTATAAAAACACGGGGCTGAACTCACCTTGACCTGAGGATAGGACTTCCTGTTCTTTTCACTGGAGGCTCCAGGAAGTCCACCGTGGGACGGACCCTCACAACCATAACGGAACCTGAAGCCTCTCTGAGAAAGGCAACATATCAGTCTCCACTTTCTACACGTGAAACAAAACTATTTGCAATTGAAATGTGCAGGGATTTTCCCAATTTCAACATCTCAGCAAACTTATGTGTCAGATTTCGCTGGAATTCAGTGAGTTGTTACTGTGAAGTGAGATACTCCAGTAGGCTCTTCGGAGAAAACCATTTTAGAGCTGTTTTGGATGTACAGTGGTGAGGGTTCACCTACCTGTTTGGGTTGTTCTACAATCACAAGGTGGGGTCCATCAACTGCAAAGGATTAAAACAACAGACAGGCATTTTATATTAGAGCAGAACCAAAGCTGGCGTTTACTGTCTTTGCAGTACCAGTACACTTAGCATTTTCAGTGGCTTGTATTGAAAGTCTGTCTTTCTACTGGAACTGTAACGCTTGGTATATCTCTACTGTTTGTAAATAAGCCTTCAAAAAACACATGACACTGGTTATTTGCATCTTGCCATGCTCCCTGAAGCACCCTCCTGAAAACCAGGATAATCAAAAAAAAAAAGTCACAATGCAAATCATGAAATCTGTCAAAAGGAAGAGCTTATTTCTTCACTCACAGTGAACAATTTGGGGAATATTAAATCACAATAAAAAAATGATTTCTTGTCTTTGTCTGAAGCACACTGCTTCTACTGCAGCACACCATTTACATAGAAACACCAGCCTCTTCCTCTTCCTGCCTCCGAGCAGTGACAATGTCGAGACCACATCCTCCCTGATGTAACTTCAGTACAGCAGCTCATAGATGCAAAAGTCTGTCAAACTCCACTAAGTCCTTTAACCCAAGCAGGGCCACTGCACAGAAGCTCGATACCATTAGTAATGTAAATGATATGCTGATGAAGCAGCAAGCAAGTGTGTTACTTCACTTATCTGACCAATCCACCGCAGCCTACTTCTTCTTTTTGATTTGTTTAGCTGTATAACGGTACAAATGAATTTGGCGCACTGGTTTTCAATTAGATTGTTAGGCTTAATCTACACTCAACCAAAAAAGCAAAACTGTTGAGGAACCTAGTGCAACAAATAATTATCAATAGTAAACGATAAAATGAATGATAGTACATGAACAAATAAATAAGCAGCTCAGTAGGACAGGTCACAATGTTGTCCTTCTCATTTCTTGGGGGCACAAAGCCAATATCTTATTTGAATACGGGATGCTCGGTAGTTTGATTAATCCACAGGAAAACTTGACCTTTCCCATGCTTACTCACAAACCATTCTCGTCTTATTTACAGCCATTTCTCAGGTAGCAGTAGAGAAACTAAGAGTTTTCAACGGTCCCTCTCAGGACCAACAGAGAAGTGAGAGTGCCACAATAGGGGAAAATAAAACTGTGCATTTCAACAGTGCAGACTCACACCCGAAGATACTGACTAGAGACTGTGACATCATGAAACTATGGGTTCTCAGAGTGATACAATGAAAGTCAAAGGATTCTTTTTTTTTTTCTTTTACACAAGTTATGCTGGAAAAAAAAAAAAAAAAAAAAAACACCTGTCCACATGCCTGAGTCTGAGCGTTCACTGTGGTGTTAAATCTTTCACGTGAACTTCCAGCTTTCAGTGTAAAGAGGAGTGTCTCTTTGGTGTGTTTTTTCTTACCCATCCTCATTGAATTTGGGAGTTGCATCGCTGGAAAAATTGCTTGATTCTCTATGTTCATCCATGCTGTGTCCATGTCAAAAAGCTACAGGGGAAAGAGGTCAATATGTAACATGTCTTAAAAAAAAAAAAGAAAAGCAAAGCACAAGAGACCACTTCCAGTACTTCAATTAAACCTACATTGAATCCAAGGACTGCAATTACAGAATGTACCATGCAAAACAGAACAAATAAACAAGCTTCCCACTACAACATTAAACCTTTTTAATGGACTACTAAGTGTTTACATTCTATGTTCAGAGAAACTTAATCATAAAAGACAACTTTTAAAAATCTCAAATCGAAATAGAACCCCTTGGATTCACTTTCAGGATGGTCCAAATAATCTGAAATAGTATTAAGCTGTTTCCTAAACCTAATGAAGTTACTCTAAAACAAAGCACGTCACATCACAGACCATAACACATACATCCTCTTTGGTTATCATGCGACAATGCTTGCACTGATTATTAAGTCTTTCTGGTTGATGTACAGGAATTGTTTTCATATTAGTGAAAGCTGCATGGCTTGCTATCCAGTACATCATCACTCTTGTACCTCCATAGAGGTGGCATTTTGACAGTCTTCCGGCTGCTTCTAAGAATTTTTTTTCTCTTTTAAAACCAGTGCAGGGTACAAGTCTCAACTGTCACTTTCAAATCATTTCACTGTAAGGATTACATGAATATTATCTTTTTACCTTATATCCTGTAGCCTGAGCAAAATTTTTGCCTGCAAAACTGCACCACATGAACTTGCGTGCTGACAAACCTTGTTCTATTATGGTGTGAATATCAAGACTTCACAAAAATGTAAAATTTATCAGCTTTCAAAGGAAGACTTCCTGTGTGCTACTGTCTCATCGTACCCAATCTGCTTTCTATGTTTGATATGTTGTCTAATAATCATAAAAATCTCATGTGAAAATGCAGTGATAAGCTATCTCTCTTGACCAGTGACATCCTAAACAGGGTTTAAAACCCACAATCCCCAGCCACAGTTCCTCAGTTAGACATTAAATCATTGCTGTGCAGAAAATTATGCCATTTATAAGCAACATGCAATGTCCCTAAGTGCAACTGTCATTCCATCACAAGGAAGTTGACAGTTAATGAGCTGACATTTGTTATGACGATAGACTTATTAGCATAAAGTCTGTGAAAAAAAAAAACTGATTATCATCATATTTGCATCATTACATCTGCATGGTAACTATGCGGTCCATTGAAGTGAAAGCATCCATACAAATCTCTAAAAATCCACATTGGTGGGGACAGTTACTGACCTGTTGGTAACTAACCAGGTCTTCAGCCATGGCTCCTGTGAAAGAAAGATATGGTTTGTACTATTATTTATGAAGACATAAGTGACAAGGGTGGATATCTGGCTCTGCTGTAACTATCTGTGTGTGCATGATACAATTTAATCTTAAATCTGGGTTACTCGCGCTAACCTTATTCCATTTAAAGACTGTTAATCTACTGACTGAGTTCGGCTGAGTTCTGTTAATCTAATGACTGAATTCAGCATGACTCCCAGTTCATTTCTTAAACGTAATGTTCTTTAACGTATCAAACCGAGCATTAATAAGATTCAATGGGCGCATAATAACATCATAATAACGTTACACAGCAATTGTGTGGCACGAGATTGTGGAATATGATTATCCCATGGACTGCAATCTCCTTACTTCGGACACAAAAGTAACTCGTCAGCAGTAAATTCTACCTAAATAAAGTATATGTGTATCTATAGGTAAAAATAATTATACTGCCATTCTTTGTTTCATTGGCTAAAACAAGGAAGTGAACTACCATAGCAATATTTAAATAATCGCAAAACAGCACAATGGATAGTAATAACTCGTGATCTTCAAACACTAACGCTCACAGACTGACGCTCATAACGCTTACCTCGTCGAGTGATTGATCGGGATTCAGGATCAGCATGAAAGTACTCTACCAGTCCAAACTGAAACTCACAGTCAAGTTTTACGAATTATTGCGCCATGTTTTGGTTAAGTCACCTAGACTGCCAAATGTGTGTCAGTAGCGAAGCAGTTCACGACGACATCATTCCGAATTCAGACCGATCTAAACAAAATCATACAAATAAAGATACTCGAATGCGGAGAGTACAACGATAAGGTAATTTATTGAGTGGCACAAAAGATCATGCCTGGCTCAAATCGTTGTTTGTAGAGAAAATTTGACTTCCTCAGTGGAAATTCCCTGTGACGTAACGTAAGTGCAACTTGTCTCACCTTTAGCTCTTTCGTGCTCTCTGGCGGCCACATTTAACAATTACTGGCACCTAGTTGCCCAGACTTGAGGCAGTTTTGCTCAGTTAAATTGTACAACGTGTGCTTTGAAATTCAGCTAAAACTATTAAGAACCTCTTCCTACGCTTTTTAGGACAAACGACAGTGTGTGTGAAAAACTGGAAAGCTGATCAGTAGAGAAATATGCTGTGAAGTCCAACTAAGACTTTTTTTTTTTTAAATGACAAATTCAGGAATAATGAGGAATAGATTTTTCAAATGAAATTCTTTGACACGCAGTCAATTGAATTCAGAGCCCTTTCACCGAATCTGTGCTGAACACAAACACTAACCGTTCCATCAACCCTTTGCTGTTTCAGATGAGGATGTCAAACACATGTTACTCTCTGTCCACGTGGAGGGTATAAACAGGACAGTGTGACAGCGGAGCATATGACACTTTGAGGAGAAGCGCCATGATTGGGAGGGCTATTTATAGTAGAGCAGTTGCTGAGGGTTTATGAAAGGTGCTGCATGTTTTGTACATGTGGTGTTGAACTTAACAGTCTATTTTTCCTCGGAGGCATTTTTAAACAGAGTCAAAATTTACAGGGCATCTTCGTTCATTAGAAATACTCATCCATGTCAAAAGCTACCAGGGTGCAGTGCTCTGAAGTTGAGGGCGTGAATGCATTTGGTAGTTATATAGAACCCGGTGACAAGTCTCAACATGAACTAAACTTGAAACTTAAAATTAAAAACAGACCTACTTACAGTTCTCTCATACTTCATAGGTGCTGGTGAACTAAATCTGCATTATGCTTGCAATAATAAATACTAAGCAGGAATCAGAGTTTTACCGCAAATAACTCAAAATATGTTCAAAGACTGAGTATCCCAATACTGTATGTTTACTGTTCCACAAAAGCTTAAATGTGCTGCAACAGTGAGAGAAGTGAGAGAATATCCTCTTGCAGGCATCCACAGTTTTTACAAACTTTATTGAGGGGGGAAAAAAAAGTAACCAACAGCTAAATGAGCTTCTAGTTTATAAGTCATGCAGCAAGAACTTTGAACCATAGATTCCACACAGTAAGTGTTGAAAAAGACTGACAAACCAGCAGCTCACAGTCGTAAAACAAGAATTAAGAAAACGAAATGGGCAACAAGATCAGTTTAAAATTCTAAGAATGGACCAGTATGGTCTCTTAACCCGATCTGCAAACCTCCATTTTTTTTTTTTTCAACAGGACATCTACTGCTTACTTTTATCAATAACATGCATAGAATATAGGTCCTTTTCTTGATTGTTAACATAATGACTTGGCAGAATTATCCCATCAAAAACAATCAATCATGAGCAATAACACTCACTTGCTACTTTAAAAAACGTACAAGTCGTTTAAGAGTCAGCCAGCAGCAAAATGCTCTACATTGAAAGAAATTGAGGGTAACTGTTTTATTCTGCACCTCCAGCTTACTGAACAAGTTAAAAGCAATTGATACTCTCTGCTTGGTCATCATTCACACCATATGGAGGACTGTGGTGTGTTCAGGAATACATGCTTCATTTGCTGTTTCTTTATGGTATGGCCATGAACTCGAATGGGAAATAAAAACTGACTGAGATTTGATACAAGTTGGACAATAAAGACGTAAAAAACAAAACAAAAGAAAACAAATCAAAACAAAACAAAAACAAAAACAAAAACAAAACAAGCATTTTTAGGTTTATTCCAACTGAAATGCAGAGTTGACTGATTTTCATCAAGGATCACATTGCATACTTTTGAGTCCATTCTCGAGCTATTCTGTTGTACCTGAAGAAAAAAAAAAAATCAGAAAGAGAAACATTAAGATCCTATTCGGAGATTTAAAATGATTACAAGATGCTTTCAAGATTTACTACATGCCATGCATAATCGGTCTGTGAATATCAGTTAAAAAAGTCTGCAAGTTATGGCCAGTCTAACCAAGTCCTGACAGCATTCCTCCTTAAAACAAAGGAGACCCCTCTTGCTACTCCCCCTTTTTTTCTTCTTCTTAAAAGACCTTTTGGGTCTTATATAATCAAATTGCAAAAAAAAAAAAACAACAACTTTATTTTGTAATTCACATCATTCTTTACAGGATGTGGCCATGACTTAAGGTGTGTTGGAAGAGACATTCGGATGACCGGCATGCCAGTGCAGTAGCTGCTGAGGGCTCTCGGGTATACGCGGGGCACTGCATGGTTTTCATGGGGTTGAGTTTAGCAGTCCAAGTTTCCTCAGAAATGCAGTGGAATTTCATAGTCTGCATATATACATTACCAACACTCAGGTTTATGATCCAACACAGAAAGGCTTAACCAGGTTTGCATAATGTACACATCGAAGTGACAATGTAATGTACTCTTACGCAAACTTTTATATCCCACTGATTAATACATGCACTAAATTGCATAAGGTCTCAGGATGAGTGACATGGAATAAAATAAAGTGTTATGTAAAAGATTACAGAGAAGGCCGCGATGGAGTCTGATCTGGATCTGTGTGAAATAAAACCTGAGGCAGCAGGAATGCGGTGAAACACTCAGACAGAGCGAGGAAAAATGAGCTGCTGATTAGTCAGGTGATGAATGTTCAGTCACACTTGTCTGTCTGTCTTTCTGTCTGTTATATTACATGCATTAAAACCTCTGTATTTTTCTAAAGGACTGGTGAAGCATAGGTTTCAAACACAAAAAACAACATCTGCTGAAAATTCCATTCCCCCCCCCCCCACCCCCTTGCATTCCTCTGTTTACGTTTCATTTCTCTGGCTTCATGTTTATGTATTGTCCTTATATCATATGAACCCTGGACACAGATTTACTGTCCGTGTCATCGAAATTAAGAATTACTGTTGTTTACGTCTGTTGTCAGTGTGCCCTCTGTCATCAAGCTTTAACACAAACTGTCACACCTCATTACCAGAAACCAAAACAGTCATGATTGAATAAACTAGAGCTGGTCCTTGATCCATAAAAGTCCTGCTATAAACAATAACCTCAGTTTACCTCTTTCCTTTATAACCTTTGGCCAGAAAGAAAAGAGTTTATTGCCAAACCTTCCTTCTTGACCATTTTCACCCAGTTAGATGACTGAAAATGTGTGACTGCTTGGTTTAAACGTTTAATTAACATTTTTCAATTCAGCTCTGAGGTTAGTGGTTAGTAATACAAGAAAATACTCTTCAAGCCTCTGCAAGGAATCGACCGCAAACAAAGCCGCTATCTTGGCCAAAGATGCATGGCTCTCCTTACCCTAAAGACTTGCATACTTCTCTGTCCATTCCCTGGCTAGTCTATTATACCTGACACATGTAACATAAAGGGACAGAAGGAAGAGAGAGAGAGAAAGACAGAGAAAGAAGAAAGACTGTTTATACATGCCTTCGTGTCCCATACTAAACACATACGGGGCTAAGATTTACTCTAAAAAACAATACAGGTTTGAAATGTGTATTTTTCTCAGTCAACCTTACATACTTGTCTGTGAAAGCAAACTGCCAAATGAAAAGTGAGCAGCGACACCCTTCCATTTGTTTGGAATGCATCTTTTTTTTTTTAAATAACCGAGACAAACTGAGTCAACAGAACTACAACCCGTAACAATAAACAAACACCTGAAACCTTATACTTACTTTTCATTATCTGTTTTGTAGATACGAGCAATCTCTGGAACTAAAGGGTCGTCTGGGTTTGGATCACATAACAATGAGCAAATGGACAAAAGAACTGCGGGACAAGAGAGGACTGAAGTCAGTTACTGTCAGTTACAGGAGATTTCCGCGATGGAACGCAGGTCTTAGTCAAAACATGCTAAAAAAAAACTACATCAAGCAATGCTGAGTACGTTCTAGAAACAAACATTTCAACGTATTCTTAATTACGAGCCATACAAGATAACTATACCCCCCCCCCCCAAAAAAAGACTGTTTTAAGCAGAGAAACAAGATACGGTAATGACTGCATATTTGAAAAAGTTTTTTTTTTATGACCAGTTTTCAAAGCTTGTCTGAGAGCTGTATTTTAAGGTGGAAAGGTAGGTGTGAGAATGGTTATGGCAGCTCTGAGTGCAATTCCTTTAATAAGCTTACCTTTAGAGATAGTTAATGCCGGAGACCACTGTGATCTTAGAATATCAAGACAGATGCTACCGTTACTATTAATATTTGGGTGATAAATTCTTGTGGTGAACGCAACCTACAAGGGAAAATGTGATATGAGTTTTAAAACTCTTGAAATGATTTGCATATCTATAACTGCTGTTCACTCAAACTTCATAGAACTGTAATTGATGATTTCCACTGATTTGACGAACCACACTTCCTACATTCTCTTGATATCACACGAAAACCTGAACACTCACCGCACTAAATTATTTGACAAATGACATTCATATGGCTTTCTTATCATATCTATGTCCTCAAAAGTACACTGCCTCCTATCAGGAAAGTAGCCAGGAAGTTTTGTACACACTTGGCTATTGTTAGGTTTCTTACATATCCCCAGTTTTAAAGCAAAAATGCACCTCACCAGACTGAAGGAAAACATTTAGGGGGGAAAAAAACAGAGTACCTACCTTAGGTGGTTTGAATGGGTAGTCTGTAGGAAAATGAATTGTCAAGAAAAATACACCCCCTTGATATGGACTATCATTCTGGAAAAACGTTTAAAAAAAAAGAAAAAAGAAAAAGAAAATCAACAGGAGAACACGGCTTAAAAATCAGACCAGTCATACAAGCAAGAACATGCTGATGCAGATACTTACAGGCCCCATAATTGTAGCTTGCCAGTGAAACACTGTAAAGGAATTAAAGGGCATTATATTTTAGCATGCTACCGTGATCAGGGTTCAAGGTTAAAATGAGTGATACAGTGGATGGTTTGGCCTTACTATCTTCTCCCACTGGTCCTGCAGAACACTGAGCCGGTGGGTCGCGGGCAAAGTCATTCAGTTCCTGTGGAGAAGACAAACGAGTCATCATTTGAAGCACTCAATACGGTGCCTCAACACATGGGTTTCACATAAGCAATTGCAGTGACGCGCTGAACAAGGAAATCTCTTAAGGACTCTTAAGAAGATGGTCCCCGTAGACCCACATAGTAAAACCGGCGCTGCGGCTCCTCCATCATGTCTCACATATTTTCATTGGCAGTCCGGTTTCATTATGTCAAAACGCCTCATTTGCGTGTAACTAAAACTACCTCACCAACACAGTTCACATCTGGAGATGATGAGCACCTTTTATATCCGCACTCACTTGTGGCCTGCACCCTGGCCACAAACTGAGACTAAAACAAAGACATTGTGATTCTTAAGGTACCTGATGCAACCATTACATACCAGTCAAGTTTAAGTTGATTTATGTCGATTTATAGTTAATTAAACTGGATTAGTTCGGCAACAATACAAGCCAAGACAGAACCCAAACTGGTCATCAGCTAAGAAAGATTTTTTTTGTGTGTGTGTGTGTGTGTGTGTGTGTGTGTGTGTTCATGGTGAGGGTTTTTTAATGATACTTGGAGATACTCTGCAAAATCCAGGGACTGGGCATTTAAATAGCCCAATATTAAACTCGCTCTAAGAACTACTTGGTCTTCAGATAAAAATGCGTATACAAACTGCAATGGGTCCAGAAGCAAACAGCCACCAGTATATACAAGTTTAGCTTCTGACTGCGTGGGTTATGAATGCTTTATTGGTTGCCCCGGCCCCTGTCCAGAGAATAAACCCTGAGGATACCAGGATGAATATGACCCACGACCGCAGACACAAAAACAAAGCGCTACCCTGAATATTGTTGATTAGTCAATGAGCCGCACCACCGTCTACCAGTGTAGAAAAACACTCAGTCAGGAAACCTTGATCTGGTGTCTAACCATTCTGTCTAAGTGCAGGGTAGCATGAGCAGGGCTCCACAGGTATGCTGAACGTTTCTCAGAACCAGTAAATATTTCTGAGAAAGTGTGACTGAGACCTAGCATGGCTAAGGGTGTGTGTGTGTGTGTGTGAGAGAGGGAGAGATGGGGCAGGAAAAGGGGAGGGAGGCCACTGTGTTTCTTTCTTTCTTTCTTTTTCTTTTTTTAATGTCTATTTCCGCGGTTGAATGGCTTCGTTTCTCTGTGGTTAACATGCCAAAACAACAACTTCAAGAAAACAAGCGTTTTCAGGGACAAGAAGGTGGTTAGTTACCTTATGCTAAGCAGTTCAATATCAAGGTTTTGCATTGTTCTGTCCCCACCCACAACATTCACTCTAAAGCTAGAAAAAGCAGAAAAAGCCTCACATTTTGGAGCATGAGCTAATAATGTTCACAACCTACTTTTACTTAAGTTGTTAAGTTACTAGTCAAGTTACTTTTACTTCAGCATCTTAACCTTACCTTTACATTTGTATATGAAGCTAATCTTGACTTTTCTGTCACCAATATTTCAGTTCTAAATTCCTCAGATTAGATATGTTTTATTCACAAATGATAGTCATCAAAGTATGTGTCAGTGCATCCCTTTTAATACAGGAAGTGAAATGAATTTACTCTCTGTGCTGGGAGTAAATTAATTCACTAACTGCTCTACAGGACTGCAGTAGCATTGATCTGTTATAGGCCACAGAGTTAGAATGGCACAAAGACAAGACTCAGCTATTTCAACACATCCATAGTTCAGGGATTGTTTCATTTTTCCATAAGTAATGTCTGAAGAGATGAAATGTAATAAATGAACGACCTCACTTCTGGTACTATTAGTTATAACAACAGTGAATGAAATGTTTCAACTTTATATCGGAGGATTATGTATGTAGGCATTAATAATATATCTCTGATATTCTCTTTTTATTTTCAGTGAAACTAACTGCTACTGTTAGTATACAACAGTATGAGCTGTGTGATTCTAAGACTACTACAAAACCCGTAGCCTAAATGTCAGTGGTAACAGAACCAGTATCTATTTTAAAGCCTGAATATTTTGGAGAGGGTGGAGGGTAGATCTACATTGGGAATGAACTTGCGTGACAACAGGGCTTGCATTTCTATCGGGTAGAGCCTGCGCAAACCCGACATGTGCCGGTATGTTACACAAAGCTCATCTTTCTACTTTAAGCAGGACTTGGAAACCCTCCACACAATTTATCAAGCCAAAAGAAACAACACAGTTTGTAACCTGACAAGTTTTTATTTATGAAGTAAGATTCCAATGTCAGCTTCTGGCAATTCATTAAAACTGTTTAACCACTGTTCAACTCTGCGTTTTACGTTTAACATTTTACAACTACAAAAGAAAATAGAGACTTCTCATGCGGGGTACACAAATTTGGTTGCTTTTTGCTTCCTTCTTTAAGTCATGTGCTAGTCGTGTGTTTGGAGAAGAGAAACTGAAGTAACAGGTGGCCAACTTTAACAATCAGCTCTTACATTTTCATTCTGTTTACGCACCTGTCTTTATCGCGTCGAAAAGTGTCCAGACCAAACTTGTACATTAAACTCGTCTCATTCTAATGACCACTGATTTTCAAATAGCCCAGAGTCCAGTCTAAACTTAAATCCATTTATGCGGTGCGGCACTCAAGTGACCTTCTTTTCAAATACATTGTTATCTCAAATTATTTAGGCGATATTTAAGTTTATGTTTCGTTAGTCTGAGCAAGCTTGTTCGTATAGCGTTTACTTCTAGACGCTAGCTGAG
Organism: Chanos chanos; assembly: GCF_902362185.1. Taxonomy (NCBI): domain Eukaryota; kingdom Metazoa; phylum Chordata; class Actinopteri; order Gonorynchiformes; family Chanidae; genus Chanos; species Chanos chanos. The sequence continues at coordinate 50,213,541 of NC_044496.1, forward strand.
CTGGCGTTAGCGATCAGCCAGACAGCAACGAGATTACTTGCTGGTCAAAGTCAGATGTTAAACTAAGAGCGTAAACAACAGAGTTCAGATGACAACAGGAAATGTTGGCTATCATCTGTAATGCAAAGTTATGCTGGTCTTATAACGTCAGAGCAAAGAGGATAGCTAGCTAGCCAACGTATCCTTAGTATCCTATCAACAGATGAATGTATTGCTAACAGTTTGACAAGTGAAATAAGCAACACTTATCTTTAATGATACCAAAGATAGTTGTTGGTGGTTTGCTGTAAAATTGACTTGAACATCTACATTTATTTTATACTAGTAGCAGGTCTCTTGCTAAATTAGACTGCTCTCATCTTAGATTTATTTAAGAAATCTAATACTGGTAATGTATCAACATAACTGACTGGCAGCAACCTGACTTGTGTCGATATAAGTACGTATGTTTGGTGCGAACGATAGGGTTGGATAAACAGCCCAGGTTTTGCAGACGGAATGAAAGCTAACAAACATAAGGACACTTAGATGCACATGCTTCAACCAGCCAGCTAATGTAAGCTAAGCAAACCTAAAATCCATTCTTAGAAGAGCTTTCATATGCTATCAAAGCCAACAATTAACTTATTACCAAACAAAATCCATTACCTTATAAATTCGTTTCAATGCCATTCTGTTTCTGTAACTGGGATCACTAGAAAGGGAGAGGTTTCGCTGGCTAGGTTAGCTGAGTGTTGAAATCCTATTGCTAGATATCCTAGCAAGTCAGTTAAGGTAAGCAAAATATTTGCGACGCTGTTCACTGGGGATCAGATGGGTGGTAACTGCCCGTCTTCAAATGTAGAACCAATCTTCAGGCGTCCTGTGGTTAGTGGCTGGCCCACCAATGTTGTCGTGATTTCTTTGAGTGAGCTGACATGCAATCTTTCACACTGGGTCCCAGCTTCTGTGTCTTCCCGACACCCTCTCAACAAAATGTCTGCATTCAATGTCTGGATCATACACAAAACCCGCCAGGGCAAATTCCTCTGCTCACACACCACGATCTAATGTCAAAAGGGTGTCAGATTGATGGAATTTTGTGTGTTCCGAAAACATCTGGGTACTGAGTGAACAAAGTACATGCTAACATTTTTCTGACATATGTGATATGTACCAAGGATAGCCCAAACATCTTTCATCAGGGGGAGGGAAAAAAAAACATTTAAAGGGATGGGACTAAATCATAACTTGAATGGATTAACTAACTGCCTTTCTGAGTTTTCTCTGCTTCTCTTCTGTCTTTTTATGACAGGTTACAAATGTCACCCTTGTCTTCAAGAAACCCCTGGCACATTCTTGCTCTACCAGGTCTTTTGGGTGACCTGCCAGGAATAGGCAATTTATCTGTCCAAATCAGTTTTGATATATTAAGTGCCTGAAAAGGTTCTGCAGACCATGCTCACCTTATGTGTTTGAATGCAAATCTTGTCTGTCTTCAAAGTTCATCAAGGTCATTCACTTTCAGAATGACATGTTTGGAAAATATATAATTCAGTTTACCTTGGTGAGCCTAACTGAAGACTGCAACAAACATTGGAGGGTGTAACATACCATGCTTTTGGTTTCACTGTCTCTCTCCGATAAGAATCATGATGTGGGAGTTTCACTCAAACCGTCTACAGAGCGTCAATAAGAACGGGTAAAAGCTAGTCCACCTCCTGAAGCGTTAACATACTAACAGGTGTACAGAGAACAGAGAAACTTAAGATGTCAGTGTATGTTCGTCTCTTTGTTGTCGTGACCATCACTGGTAAGTATCAGATTGTATGTATATTTGTTTCCACCACAACATAAAACATATACTTTCACATTTGTCTGTGTGCACTTAGAAAACAATGTTACGGGAGTGCGTTTTGTAATGTACTAAAAAGATAAACATTGTTACTTCATAAACAAAATGTATAGTATATTGTGCTACTGCTAGTGCATGTTGCTTAAATATATTCATGTAGCTGATTTGAAGTTCAGTTGAAAACAGTTTTGTTTTCCTATAAACAGCTATGGTCACAAATGAAAGTGAAACAAGTGTCCTCCCAGTAAATGAGATCCAAGGTAATGACGGTAACTTTTTTTAATGTTCTTTGAATTTTTTATCTTATCAGTGATGTGTTGTGATGTGACTATGATCTGCTGATAGTTTTTGGAAGTGTAGCAGTAACTAAACTGAAGACAAATAAAACTAAAAAGGACCATTTAGTTGGTGTATAAGATATTAAAGAAGTAGACCTTCAGTTTTGGCCTGATGTGAGCCTCCTTCTGTGATGGGCAGAGTGGAGCCAAGGAGACTGGTTACACTGGATCAGATCATTTGCTCAATTCATAGTATATGTATGTGTGTGTGTGTCTGTGTGTGTGTGTATATATATATATATATATATATATATATATATATGTGTGTGTGTGTGTGTGTGTGTGTGTGTGTGTGTGTGTATATATATATATATATATATATATGTGTGTGTGTGTGTGTGTGTGTGTATATATGTATATGTATATATGTATGTATGTATGTATATATATAACAGTTTCACATAACACATATCTCTGTTTATTAGTTTAGTTTTAGTTTATTTCATGTTAACAGTCTGTACATTTACAAAGATTAAAAGAGAAAGATTTAAGATTTAACCCTGTTGTGGAGAATAATTCTGAGAGTAGCATTATTGTGAATTTTACAGATTGCATCGCGAAAGAATTTGCTGCAGCTGAGAAAAGGAAATGTTTCACTGAAGGTAACAGGTCCAATGTGTTAATAAATAATTTAGAGGAGAACAACAACAACAATGACAATAACAATAACAACAATAACGGTTGTAACTGTTTTAAAAATCAAAATTGAGTCCATCTGAACATTTGCAGTCATGAAAGCTTAAAATTCTTTGTCAGAGTGCCGACGTTCAAAAACAAAAGATTCCATCGTCCCATGTCTGAAGCTGGGGTATGATCTAATCTACCAAGACTCATGTAAGTTATTCGGTATTCTCAGGGATTGCTTTTGTCAGCTACCTCTCACATGAACACATATAAGACTGTTTCCCTAACACATGGCACCATGATGAGTTTAACATGCACAGCTTTTTCACAGCAATACATTCATATCTCTCAAGCAACACAGATGTACTGATTTTCCATTATGAAAACGGGGTCTTATTTGTAATTCCAATAAAAATGTTTTGTTTAAAATTTGAACTCTTTAAACTGTTAATACCATTTTTTCTCTCATAGCCTACAACCAGAGGGGTGACTATGATATCATGCGTAAGTTCATATCTTGCTTTCTCTGTTTACACCCAAGAATCTCAGCTAAGGACCTGGGGGGTATTCCAGAGGGCAGGTTTAGTGAAAAGCGAGTAGTAAACCTCCTAATAGAAGAGTCCTGTGGCTTTGTTTTTTTGTTTTACTAGGAGAATGAAGCCATAGGGCTCTTCTATTAGGACATTTACTACTAACTCTTGAGTTTTCACTAAACCTGCTTTCTGGAATACCCCCCTGGAAGTGACACTGCAGTTGGTCTGTGAATTAACCTTGGGAAAATAAAACAATAAATCTGCTTGTTCGTTATGATTTGACTATAAACTATTTTGCTCACATTATTGGGCATATTTCTATTTTGCCTTTCTCTCCTGTGCACGTACAGTAAGTTCACCCTTTTTGACATATGAGCTCATGTTTACATTCACACTCTGATGGTTTTTCTAATACATTTTGTCTCCATAATGATCTAAAACTCACTGAAAACATACTTCATAAACTTAAGATTTACCATGCCACTAAAGGTTGTAAAATGTTTTCACACCACGTTCCTAAACAAATATTAAAGTCATTTGAAAAATCCTAGATGTATGTCTAGCACATACAAAGTGTCCTACATTGGCTGTTGGAGTAACAGCTCAGTAGAGAAGGGCTTCACCATAGGAGCACTGCTGGTTCAAATTCTCTTTCCGCCTAGGCGAAGTTCACTCAGGCTGCAGGGAATCTATTACTGACTTCAGCACATTAGCAAAAGAACCAGTGTGTCTAAAGCTGATACTTGGGATATTCATTCTCACAGATGGAGGGATAAAGCAGTGTCTTTTTTTATTAACTTGTAGGCAAGGATGCAAATCTGTTTTCATCCCATCTACCCAAAAAGGTTGTGCGTTTATATACGTGTGCATCAGTTATGAAAAATGCAAATATTGGTCTTCTGAAATAATATGTCAGAAAAACTGTGTAAATGTTTGTCTTGTGAACAGGTAAGCACCATAATAGGCCAAGATGCATGAAAAAGTTTTTATTTTTATGCTTGAGAGTCTATGATGAATTTGGGAATTTTCTACAAATAAGACCATGATGTCAAATTAGCATTAAAGTGCAGTTGCCATCATTGTGCCAGCAGCATTTTTCCATTTCACAATGAAGTAAATCACTTTTGAGGTCTTCCTTCCTTTATTTATTTATTTATTTGTTTGTTTGTTTGTTTGTTTGTTTGTTTATTTATTTAAATTTACAGTTGTTGAATGCTTGGGCAATGGCAGTGCCAGTTAAATCTATTGAAGTAATAGCGAGTGACTGTTTGTTTCAATCCATATCAACAGTAACAATAGGTTCACCTGTTCTCTCTGTGTCCACCCCTCTGTCCCTGTGTTCCCTCCACAGGCCGTGCTCATTGTGCGATTGATCAGTGTGCCAACGGAATAATGAACTATAAAGGTGATGATGGATGGTCAGGTGAGGAACAGACTTCCAGTCCAAAAGTGATCTTTTTAGCTACCTTGCATTAAGTGCAGAACTGATCAATTGCATTACGTCACAAAATGCTGTATTGCAAAGCGCACAATTTTACTGACATTTAAAAGCTAGTAGATTGGTGTCTGATTTGAAATGGTAGCGTATAATGTGTAAGTGTAAAATGATGACCTCTATAAATTTTCTCAACTGTCTGTTTTGTGATGTGCACAGGGTTCAGTGGTTCACTCCAGGCTTGCCTCCTTGAAACAAAGCGCTGTGTTCAACCCCAGAAAGATGAATTTTGAACACAGAAGTGTACAGCTGGACATCATAGCATAGCAGACTGCGCACATGCTCTTTGATTTTTATTTGGCTAAGGCTTTTCTGTGCTCTCTGAGTCTATGAATAAATCTGTTGTCTGTATTCGCTACATGCATTTTCTCTGAACACTAGATGGCGGTGTTCCCCTTTGAAAAGCAAAAAAAAAAATTTGAAGCAGAGATAAGACGAGATATAGTTGTGATTGTCGACAAAACGATACAGTAAAATCACTCGGAGTAATTTTCGCTTGTACCTTTTTGTGTTGGACTGTAAAGTTCTTCTGTTAGTTCAATATTTTGGTTGCTATTTTGCTTAATCATTTTTCTATCGCATTTAATGAAAATGATGAAGAATATTTACGGATGTGATGTATGTGCAGGCCACATCCAGTGGAAAACACTATGTAACCTTGTCTAAGTTGTGTTTGAAATAACAGCTTTCGTACTGGTAGTGTATCACCTGCCAAAAGGAGTTCACAACTCAATAAAAAAAAAAAGATTTGTTTACCAGTGATTAAGTAACCACTTTGCTTATCAGTCATTATGCCTAAACAAATCAACTGGATTGTTCTTTGCGTTTTACCTACTAATATAACCGAGTGAACACAAGGTACCAGCAAGTAGCCCAAATCTTAACCCGTCAGTTCGTCTGATCCAAAACTGACTACAGATATACAGTTCATTAAGATTGGAAAATTGGAAAACTAAACTGAACATCTTCAATTACTTTCGATTTTCACATGATTTCTTGAACAACTCGTTATTTAGTAAAACTGCTATAAAAATTGACAAATGTCTCTTTATGCAGTTTTTATGTTGACCGGTAGATGGAAGCAGTTTCGCACTGACAGGTGAAGTTACTGAAAAAATACGAATAATCACAGTTCAAATGCTTTTTAACACGAGAATGTTGTAGAGGAGAATGTACACCTCAAAAAGACATGGGATTAAGGAAAACACACCAGACAATGAATGATATTCGCAAGTTTATATGTTCTTGTCGAACCAAATATTTTACAAACAAATGCCAAGTAATCTATCCTATTTTTTAACGTAAAGTGTAGGCTAAAGGATTTTGGTTTTGTAGTATAGCCTACTTCCTTATTTTAGCTGTGACCCACAACACTTTGTTACCGCGGTATAGGCAATATACACATTGATAAAAGCATGTCAGTAGAGCACATAGTCGCCAAATTCACTACCTGGCGCATGGTAACCAGATATTTGTTCAGATGGCCAATATGTTTAGGTTACTATATTACTTTGTTGAATGTGAAGGTTGAAATGGTGTCTACAACGCGACTGAGTAACTGAGAACTGAGTTTTTCATCAGTCGGCGTATTTTTTTTTTTTCTTAAATCACTTTTACGCAGGGAATCACTTCTGTCATCTTCTGAGACAAATTGTGAAACAAGCTGTCTCGACTTTTAGCGCAGGGGTTATTCGTTCATTCCTTCCTATGTAGACTACATAGCATAGCCTAAAATCCATAATAATAAAAAAATAGTAAATTGTTTAGTCCAGAGCCCAGTATTTGGTTCACTTTCTGTGACAGTCAAATTACAAAAAGAACGAAAAAATCACAGTTTAGGTAAGAACTCCCCGTGGCCTTCACAAGCACTTTGCAGATGCTTAACATAAATCGGTAAACAGAAGAGCCAGTCTGCCGCAGACATATATGTGACAATTTTTAAAAGATCACCCCTCAAATAAAGGTGTTTTCCTCAGATATACAAACATGGTGGCGTAACTTTATGAGAAAAGGCTTAGCTTGCACTGGAACTGCTGTACTTTGGACACTGCAGTCAGTTTGAAAGAACTGTTTAATTTAGACGTTGTACTTCGATGTTATGCTCAACCATGCTTATAATGTCCTTTTAGAATATGGATAAATGGTGTGTCAGTCCCTCGCAAAACAGTCTATGCTAATGAAGCGACCATTGGGTGCGTTGTAACATGATTATTAAACGTGACTGTCTTTCAAAACTGCTGTGGACATAGCTTGTAAGAATGTCTTTCAGGACATTACTGTTTGTCATCGAGCTGTCCAAACGTTTGCGCGCGTGTTCAGTGCTTTGAGTGCGAAGTGAATCTCTCTCCTCTCTCTAGAGACCTCACTGACATTGGTGAGAAAAAACAAAGCTAATCCTGTACAAAAGGAGAGAGAATGTCAGTAATATTTTCTTGTCATATTTATTTAAAAACAAATAGTCGTCATCAGCTATAACAGCACAGCAGATAGCTCAAATAATAATAATAATAATAATAATAATATTAATAATAATAATAATAATAATAATGGGCTCATAATAATTGGTCACTCACATAGAAATTAATTTAAGCATTTTAAAGCTCTTCAAATATCATAATTTGCTTCTAAATCCAAATGCTTACAGGCGTGCATATCGAAATTAAGACTCGACCAATAGAAATTTAATTTAATTTAACATTCTGAGACACGTAACTTTAAAAAAAACAACATCTGACCGCTGAATGAGTGATACAGAAAGTTGGCGTTTTATCCATTCACTTCTATATAAAATTACGCATCATTAAAAAAAAAACCCTCACACGATCGATTTTCAAACGGGGTTTTGATCCCTCGGGAGCATTTTCGGGCTCTGAACTCAAGAGGGCTATGTTTGATTAATATTTAATTCGAATTGCTTTTGGAGGAATTCTAATTAACACAAAACTAGTTGGCCGTTGGATGGAACCGTATCAAAATCTAAGAAAAAAAAAAAAAAGATGTCCATACAGATGCATAGTTCTAATACTGAAAAACGGTGCGGGCAGGAAAATTAATGATAATAATGATAATAATAAAAATAATAATAATAGTAGTTTTTATTGTAGCTGCTTAAAAATCAGCAAGTACACCAGTCATGTGTGTCATTATTGATGATGATGATGACGGTGATCATGATGATAGAGAGGAGGAGGAGGATGAAATTTTAGGATACTTTGAAAATTTTCATTTTTCGCTGTATCGAAAAATAAAGGCCAATTGCAAAACACATACGACACATTGCAAATTTACATTTATGCGGAAAAATTAAATAAAAAACAACGGTTTTGTCCAATTAACTACATATGCACGGCTAATTGTCACAGAGGGTCTATCCCTTCATCATGCCTATCACAGTTAAGCATATTGACTACGTGAGTATTAAAAGTGGTCTGTGTCCTAAAGGCAACTGTGATTTTTTTCTGTCCTGAACTAAACTGGCGGGTCATTCTTGGGCTTTTGAGCAGATTAACTACACTACCAACAAATATACGTTGACCAGTTGTTGGCTTGCCAAAACCCATCTACACTGTACCCACGACACACCTCGAGTAATTCAGCGCGATTTCCTTAAATGAGCTGTCACTACACCACACAACTTTCTTTAACCGAAAATGACAGGAAAAGTGCTACAGCCTATATTTTTGGCTTTAACCATGCTGAAATATGATACTTTACGCACAAAACCCACTTCGCATAAGAGTAACAAACAAGTAAGGGACAATCCATGTGGAAAGTGATAAAATGTTGTACAATTCTGTTTTCCTATATGTCCAAATATTCACAACCACTATTATGTCTGTAGCATGGCAGGTCGAAATGTTTTTTGCGGTGAATTTTAAAAATGACGTAGAGGATGACTCTCACCAATGAGAGTCGAGAACAGCGATTGACATTTAAATGATTTTTCCTTTTAAGGGCAAGTCTCCGCCCTTGTCAGGTCCATGCTTGTCCCCCCAGAGAGCACGAGAGCCTCCGAACCCGAGAGAAGGTGCGCTCCGCTGGGACAGAGGAAGCATAAAGAGACGGGGAGGGAGGGAATGATATTTCTTGCTACCCAATCCCCCTTTTCCCCAGGGAGAGCAAGCCTTCCCTGGTCCATCCCTCCCTCTTGTTTGGTAATCATTTCATTTTACTCCTTTTTGAAGCAGTCGCCCGTTTTATCCCACTTTTCATTTCACAATCCCGCGCGCGTATGTTCTCCTTCTTCTGAGCAAGTTCGGTATCTCCCCTCTTTCTCCCCGCGACAAGAAGGTCTTCTTGATCCCGGCTGATCGTTTTCCTTTGAGATGCTTCACAGTTCTAACTCTTGCTTTCTCTCCACCCTCTTTTAACTAGAGACCGGTTAATCTAGAGTGAACTGAACTTGGTTTGGAATCTAAAATAAAGAGGAACACCCAAAGGGATACGGCGCACGTCTTTGGATAAGGACCGCTATCGCTTTCCCTTGTTGCACTTTGGGGAAGATTTTTTCCCTTTCACTTGGTTTTTGTTAATCCAGGTGGCCTTGTTTTGAGTGTGCAGGAGGATTATTCTACTCAAGCTGGTGCAAAGAGAGATCCCAGAAGGCTATTTTCATGTTCTCCATCCAGGACAGTCTCCCACGGGGAGCCTTGACCATGAAAGAAGAACCTCTCACAAGCGGCATGACGCCGGTCCGCTCGTGGATGCAGAGTGCGGGGATACTAGATGCCAATACAGCAGCGCAAAGGTAAATACCAACAAACCAAACCAGCAAGTTTCCGTAATTCCAAGGGTAATACGCAGCGAACTTACCGTAGTATTCTTCCTAGTAACGCAAACAATGACCGTACAGAGCGTGGCTACGCGTTAACAGACGTGCTGGTCTCAGTGTTAGTTCCCGTCGAATGGTTAACCTTAAAAGAAACAAAATAAATGTTTGTGCAAAGGCACATATAAGAGTCACACGATTATTCATATGCTTTAACTCTAGAGTGCTCGAATGAAGTGTGAAACATAAAAATATCAGGCGATGTGAGCTCTGCGGTCTCTACTGTACTGTAGCCTAACGGAATTACACAGCCTTGCAAAGTAGCCCAAATGGCTGCGCGTTGACTATGTCAAAAGTCTTCAAACACAATTTTAATGCATTCTCCATCCTCTCTACTTGAGTCGCACAATCGCTTGACCTAATTGATGTCTAATCCACTGCTGGACAACTGATAGGCAAGTTCTGGGATCTTGTTTCATTTTGTCCAAGGAGAGGAATGTCGCTCCGTGAACATTTGTCTTAGATTTACTGCGAAAATACTGACTCTGATTTTCGCCCCAAACTTTACATTTGTGAGGGATTAAGGCGGTTTGTGGAATAAGAACGAGTACGAAATTCGCCCCATTACTAAACAATGTGTTTTCTGTTGGCTAGTCACATTGTTTTACAAACTAACTGTAGCATAGTTGTAAATGTTTGTGTAGGTAGGCTACGTGATCCGATGTATTGCCACAGCAGAAAAAATCCACATTGACAGAATTTTAAAATTACTGCGGCTGGTTTGACCATAAAGTTACTTTTCTCTACGAGGAACTCACAACCAAAGGGAGAAATGTGTATGGCCGTAACGCGGAATTACGGATATAAATATTGCACTCTGAACTAAACTGAACAAGCGACTAAAGTAAATCAGATTCAATCCCCCTCGTGGTTTGAAATAAAGTAACAACACCCATAACTTAAAAAACGATGAAGTTAAATTTCTCTAAACAGTGCAATATCTCAAAACGTGTTGTCCATTAGTTTTCTTACCAAATTCTTACGAGCCAAAGAAGAAATTTAATTTGAGAACAACAACAACAAAAAGTTTTTAAATAGCTCTCAGCCCTCTAGCTGGAGGATACATACGCAGAGCAACAAACCCACAGAAGTATTTCTTTCACATGAATGTGTAAGGGAAGTAAAACATCATTCTCTCGAGTGCCTGTCCAGAGAGACCGTGGCTGCATTCGCGCGAGCTATTTCCTCTCCGCATCTGAGCTATTAGCTTTCGCCATCCCTCAAGATGAAGGTACATACAAATGACCGATAATGACTTAGAAATCCTATTCTTATTTACCCAAATACTTCTATATATATGCGAAGGAAAATTAACAGAATAACCATAATGAAGACCCATTTGAAAGAATAGAATAAAATACTATAGTATGGCACTTAGTACTAGACTATAATACTTTATAAAGCCCCCAAACTGTCAGATCTCCTTACACGCTCAAAGAAAGATTGATTTGGAGCATAAGTAAATGCCGTTTGTTAGTTGTTCCTTCTTTGAGAGAGAGAGAGAGAGAGAGAGAAAGAGAGAGGGAGAGAGAGAGAGGGAGAGAGAGAGAGAGAGAGAGAGCAGTGTTGTGTCTCATATTGATTATCAACGAGACTATTGTTTAAGCAGTGGGCAGGTTACAGAGAAATGTAATCTTAAGTGTACACAATGTTCATCACAAATTCAAGTTAAATTTTAACGTATCAACCGTTATGTTTTCATGAAAACTGGCTTAGTCGAAAATGTATTTGAAATGTTCGGCTTACTACAGAAAACAAACACCTGTTCCCGTCTTTGTAGTCTTCAAACAATTATGGCGTGAATGCAAGCCAACGAGAGGTTCTCTTATTACAGGTGATCCACATTACCTGTATTAGCAGCCTGTATGGATACACATAGTTACACACTGGTCGTGTAAATATAAAGAATGAATAACCTGCACTGCATTGGCGAGAAAATAACGGCTTTTGAAGTTGGTGTTTGACTGTTATGATTTCCGTGACAGTGTGTATAATTGTGTAACCTAAGGTCATTTACAGCAAACGTCGGGAAAGTTACAAAATGAGTGACTTAAAGCTGATTCCGCAGCTTATGGAAAGGGATCGAACACTTTATAAACCCTGGCAGATGAGTAACGTCTCTTGATTCGTATATACAGGCCTACACTTTTCAGACTTAATCATATTAATTTATCCCTTACTCAGGCAGTTCAAGTTTGAGCGTAATTAGCGAGCCCGATTACCTGGTGTGAAGCTTTGAGGAGGATATGGTCTTTGTAGCCTAACTCTCAGCATTAAATTCGACAGCATATGTCCCCAGTTTACAGTGTTCGTCGTGTAGGCCAATCTTGCCTGTTTGTTTGGACATAGTTGTGCAAAAAAAACCAAAAAAACTAAACCAACATATCTCGTTAGTTATAGTAAAAATATAATCTCTAAATGTCCATACAAAGAAACTGCCACGATTATTTGTCTGAATGAACCAGACATTGTTAATGGCAATTCCAGTGTGAAACATCTTCAGAGTTTTCAAATTTGATGTAGTCTTGTAAGTATAGAAAATATAGCAATATATACAATCTATCACAACTATGACTTGTTGTTGCTCTGTTCGCATTCGCTTTAAGTCTGTGGAAGACGCTTTCTTTCTAATCCTTAAAGCGATCACAGTAGTTCGAATGTCATTGATTTGAGCTGTGTCCGTTGGTTAATGTTGTAGTCAATGATTGGATCAGACTGGAAAGGAAGTCTCTTCTGCAAGTTATTACAGAAGTTGAACAACAAGTTTAATATTTAAAAAACGTTTTGCATTTTAATAACACAGTCTTATTCCACATTACATCATCTCTAAGTCACTTCTGACAATGTGGCGCTGTCCAACATAGAACATAGTACACAGATCAGCACAATGTAATAACTTAAGGTCTGAGTTGGATTCCCCAAACAAATGATTTTACTTGAAACATAGAAACCTGTTTATCGTTCTTTAGATGAATAGCTTTCCTGACTTAATGTGTGTTCAAACACAGCAGTACTCATTCTCTCTCTCTTTCTCTCTCTCTCTCCCTCTCTCTCTTTCTTTCTCTCTGTCTCTCTCTCTTTGAATGTATGTAGGTGTAAGTGTTCATGCGTAGTAAAAAAAAATAGACTTATACATGAACATATGTATTTATATAATTACAAATTTATGAAATCTTACATAGATTTTAATTTTGGTAAATTCATGTTGCCCATTTACAATATTATTTTTGCATTTTTCTCTGAGATGGTTTTACATGTCTAATATGTAAGTCATTTTAGAATTCTCTTTACACAGGGACACCATAGTTATTTTACTAACAAGACAAAGAGGCATCAGTATCATGTCAAACATCCATGCTTTTGCATTGTTTCATGAAGCACAGAAGAAAGGAGCAGATTTATCATATATTACCATTAACAATGAACTGACAATAAATTCACATTTTTAGTGAAGTGAAACTACATCGTCTTAAATGACGTAGTTGCCAAATATGTCAAGGGCTTCTCGAAATGTTACTGTCACCATCAAAGTCCAAAAATTGCTATGCTCTCATTGTCGACACTGACATGCTGTGTTTTTAATACTGAATGTGATGAGTGTGAGACAACGTATGCGTGTACAGTTCAGTCCTGTACATACGACTGGTAGTGAGTATGCAGTATGTAGGGAACCCTGTACGCGAGGCTGCAGTTCTGGGTGAGGATGCCATTTGGATGACGTACATCCAATCTGTCCAGCGATACATGACATACAATTTAGGATCATTCAGTAGTTTTGGTGCTCATTCACAAAGCGCACTTTTAAATGGAGGTCAGGATTTGCTTGAGTGTAGTCACCTCGGTTTAGCTCTGCAGATGCACCATACATTGGGATCAGAAGGAAGCAGTAAAATTCTGACTCATATTGTGTTGAACCCAAGAGTCTTGTTGGGTGAAAGATAGTGGATATAGTTGGTTGAATAGATTTTCTGATAGCTAGGCTACTCTTAGCCCAGGGTGAGTGAGTAGGCTGCACAGCTGGGGAACAGATTTCGTTTGACCCCTCACAGTTCCCGTACCCTGACACTGTAAAACCTGGCAAAGTGAATTATGTCGCCTCTGTTTTGTCCACTGGGGGGGGGGGGGGGCTTAATGAAGTCCAGACCCCCAGGCTTTGAGGACGAGTGAGAGCAAGCGTCCCGTCCAGTATGAGAAAGAGACGGAGATGAACTGTTGAGACCAAGTCTGCATCCAAATCTAAATCCAACAATGACCCATTACTCTTACTTAAAATGGAAGTTTTTTTTTTTTTAATACTAGAGGTTTTGTGGATAGATTTAAAGTAGATGTAATTCATGTGGTAATATTTTGTTCAGTGTGTAATGGTGACTAAAAAGTTCTAAACAACCATAATTGTAGAACATAGGCACTGGATAAACACTATGTTTGGACAAGATACAATCATGTTCTCTTCACATGCCCATTTAAATTTCAGGGAAAGAGCTGAGGAGATTTAATTGATTTTGATGTCTTACAGTACACCACTGCTCATGCCTAGTCCAGAGAAGGCTGAAGAGTCAATCAAGTCCTATTATAATCAGTTCTTTCCTAAAAATTGATATAAGACGGAACAATCTCCCTTGTTGAGGTGCCGTAAAAAAAACACCTTTCTCTGATAAGATATGATAACTACTTATGGTGGGTGTACAAAATATCATATGCGCACGAAGGTACTTCATTAGCTGACTATATCCCTGTACTTCATATGTTTTACAATATTTTCAGCACAAACATCTAGTTTGCAACCCAGAAACACACCTGACACTGCTGACCCAATCTGAAACTGTTACATTTCAACGGCGCCTCAAGTGGAATGCGAGTGAGGGAAACAAGTGTTTCTCTACAGCTGCCCCAAAACGTGCAAACGATTAGCGCTGTGCTGTGAGGCCGCCTCATTTATGACCCCATTAGAAGTGTACAGGTGACCAGCTAATGGTTTCAGCTGTAGGCCGCTAATGATATTTGGAAATGTCCGCGTGCTAGTTGGGGCAGGCGGGGTACTGCTTTGATTTGCAGTGTGCTTGGACAAACAGGTGCGCTCATTCTGAAAACTTCAGCAAACATGTTACAAGTAGAACACTCGTAAAACACCGTCGCAGAGGCAAAAACACATTTGAACAGTATATTCAGAGTTCAAATTTATGATAGCTAACATACCCCCAGTAATGAATTACTTTCTGAAACGTCATACGGGCAGTCAGATGGGACATAGAAAGCGTATGTTAATTATGAGTTAAAATGCGAACAACTCTTATGGGTATGAAGCGATCTTGTGTGTATCTCTTCTATGTCACGTTTGTAATATGCTATTGTGAATAATATCTGCTCATAATTTGCCACACCAGCTCCAGGAAACATCTTAGCAAAATGGTTTACTTGTCTTACTGCAATTACAAACAAATTACACATTAGCTTGGAGCATTGAGCACTGGCTGGTAATAGACTTTTATGCTTAGAATCAGTGTATTACATTTCCAAGAAGCTGTAAAGCCCGACAGCCCTGTTAGCTCTATGTGTGTGCGCATGTGTATGTGTGTATGTGTGTGTATCAGTGTGTGCTCTGAAATGTTTCTATATGTCCTTACATCTACTCTAAATGTTTCTGTGTTTCTGAATGTGTGTGTATGTCCATATGAATTTGTGTGTGCACAAGTGTATTTGAGAGAGAGAGAGAGAGAGAGAGAGAGAGAGAGAGAGAGAGAGAGTGTTAAATACAACGGTTTGTAAGAGGGCTTTCTCACCCCGTCAGGATGTTTTTTTGTGTGTGAAAAACTACTATTACTTAAAATTCTACCGTATCTGAAAATAAGTAGAAGTGTGTGTGTGTGTGTGTGTGTGTGTGTGTGTGAGTGTGTGTGTGTGGGTGTGTGTGTGTGTGTGTGGGTGAAGAAAGACGCAAGATTA